>NC_056569.1:4774743-4795226 GCF_013358625.1 Macadamia integrifolia
GAAAAGAAAAAACATAAAGCTATATATACAATTCCTAATTAAGTGAATAGTGCACATGGATGGGTCACTCAGGTGGGTGGGTGCACCCACCTGTCCGCCCACCTGAGGGCCAAAACTTGGGATTTTGATAGAGTTCGGGCCTCGGTGCGAACCCCACCCCTTAATACGATGTAGTATACATATATACCTTAAAATATGGCTATAATACCTGCTTTATCCGTACATGGCCTTATGGTAGGTGCATGTACACGGCTTGGACACTCCTGTCTCTTCTGGCACTGGCTCGGACTTGTCAGGCCAGTCGGTGTTTAAGGTCACCCGTGCCATCATAGCCCATAAGGAACCTGCTCTAACTCCCTCTGGTTCAGTTCCTGCACGGTTAAACCGGGTCAACCGCGAAATCAGACCGGGTTTAAAAAGTAGGGTATTACACTAATCTTTTGGTCACCATGGCTGTGATTAATTCCATAATACATGATGGGCATATTTATGTGGACGGAATTGTTTCTGTCAGCTCTCAACCTGCTTCTGTTATTCCAAATCTGTTCCATACTTCTCTTCCTAGCAGTTACCTTGTTATCTCTTCCGATGGAGCTTGGAATGCTGCAGCAAGAAGTGGCTATAGAGGTGTTGTGATTAAGCCCCACTATAGAACCTTTATAGGTGCTAAATGCAAGGTGGGAAGGAGTGTCTCGACTGTAGCTGCTGAGGCTAAGGTGATACGTGATGGAGTTTTGCTAGCAATAGCTTGTAGTTTCTCAATGGTGTAATGCCTTAGTGATAACCAATATGTCATTATGGCTTTAAACTCTCTTCCATCCTCGATTGGCTATGCAACTAGATACGTGGTTGATCATATTCTTTCCTTATTAGTAGGTTTTTCCTTTATTTCTTTTCATTTTATTCCTTGTTTTGTAAACAAAGAAGCTCATGGCCTAGATTTAAGGGCATCTCATTTGGGAATTCTCGTGTATGGTGGCTTCGACCATCATATTCTATACACATAATTTTATTGCCACCTCGACAATAATGACAAACAGGGAATGATCAAGATTTGTGCTCTACAACGAAAGGAAATCTAGATCTTTTGTGATGATCTGGACACTAACAGTAACTCAAGGCCCGACAACTTAAAGCCCTAATTCAGCCTGAAACCCTAAACCCTAATCCGGCCCAAAACCCTAACATGGCCCATGATCAATTTTGAGCCCAAACTAATGGCACATGAAATTAACATGCTCTATATTGACGAATTAATTCTAAGTACTCTGATGGTGTGGGGAATGGCATGAATAAGGATTTTCGAAAAAACCCCAACTTACAAAATGGTAGAAGACCCCTCTTTGTTATTTTTGATTTTTAAAAGCAAAAAAGGAGCTTGGCCCCTACATTGGATAGTGCTATGAAAGATGATTCCAATGATATATCGCACACGAAGATCAGACCACTGGATCTCCCAAAATTGCTCTTGAAAGAAAGAACGGGGATCAATCGGCCGTTTCACCCTAGATTCCCCCTAGACCCACCAGAAATCTAGCAAGCCCACCACACATTCCTTTCAAAAATGGAAAAATTTGATCGGGTGCACGAGAAATTACCACTTTTGGTAGACCCACCAAATTTGGTCCTAACACCTATAAATAGTGTCACACCCTTTTCACACAGAACCAGACCGGTGAGAAAGTTAACACCTGTTCACCCAAAACCTGCCAAGATCATCTGATACAGTAACCACAGCACATCGTACACACATACTAAGTTAAACAATTTCTGTATTTCAGTAGAAGTCTTATATGTACATACTTGTAAATACCCCAATACTCTTGATACCTAAATTGTATTACATAATACATTTACATTTGGGCTCGTAGGCCTGATATATACACAATAAATACAATTTAAACATCCTGAGCACAAAAGGGGTAACATTTCCAAAATGATAAAAAAGAATCCTGTATAGGTATCAGTGTTGCTATCTTGCAACACAACACTTGCACGGGAACTCGGTCCCATGACCAAGATCTTCAGGGACCCACTAGTCCTCAAATGAAAACTCCACAGTGGGTCCCGGATCTAGCTCTTTGGCCGGATATCCTGCAAGATTAACTAAAAATGGTATGCACGTGGGATGAGCTAACTAGCCCAGTAAGTGAAAAGAAGGACCAGACAAACATTTGTAAGACAAATGAACTTATATGCACGCAGTTTATTTTATTATCTTAGTCCACCTAGACAACAATTCTAAGTCATAAGTTATGTGCTACTCATAACCACAGTGTGCATATGCTCCGGGTACGAGCCACAAATCTTATCCCATGATACGCCCATAGGGTTACCAAAGAAGGCCAGCTGTGGATGCCAAAAATTAAAATGGGCCTTGCCCTACATTAAAGTAACATGGGCCTTGCCCTGCATTAATTTAAAAGCAGTACGTTTGGCCCTCTTGTTATATCACTGAAGTTGCCAATAATCCTAATGATTGGTCGGGCGTATTTATAACCGCCACTGTTGGTCCACAACCTCGGCCTTTCCCCCAGTGATATACCCAACACCTAAACCCCTATTGAGAAGGGTCTTATCATAGAGATATGTCATTCCTAACCACATGCTCCTATATGAGATAGTATGACTGCATAGTACCACCATGCCCCATTCCACAAGCCATCAAGCATTCGTGTCCAAGCTGACTATGGCATCTAGTCTAGCAAAGCATCATATTCTATAGTTTAAAGTCATCCATATCATATCATAAGCAATAATCGACAATTAGCAATTAAAGATATCAGCATGTCAAATCATAAATGAATTTCATAATACACACGTCAATGCATGCAATGGCACTCATGGATGACTAGTCTACACAATAATAATATGATGACATGGCTAGTCTACAACCAGAATGAAATGATGCAATGTCCTCTTCCCACTTACCTAGTTGTTCACCTTTGGTAAGAGGAAGATCTAGCGTGCGATGATGTGAGTTTCTATTACAACCTATCATGAAAAGAGTTGGGTTTAGTATACCTCCACTTTATGCTCATGACCAATGAGTTATGATGATCCCAATGTGTTTAGAATTACTAGAGTAGGTTACCTGATAAATTTGGGCCCAATTGGGACCTGAGAAGTTAGATTGGTGGGTCAACTGATAGGCAAGACACCAACCAGTCCTTACTTTTCACTCAACCCAGGGACTCTGCTTGGACTGACGGGCCAGGAGGGGCGGGCCAGGTCACCCACTGGTCTTACTCGCCTGTTGAGTTGATAACTCTACTTGGAATGGTGGGCCAGGAGCAACGGGCCAAGTCGCCCATCGGTCTTGCTAATCAGTTAAGCCATTATCCTACCTAGGACAGGCAGGCATTGGATTGGTGGGTCTGATCATTCCCAGGCACCCACCAATCAGAACTGGGATTTTACTATTCTCTTCCATTCTTTATCCCACCTTGGGGAAACTCCCAAGGGTCGATTCAATCACATTTTCCACAAATCTAAGGCTCCAAATCATGGTTCCAACCTAGATCTAAGGTCAATCCAAAGTCTTGAGTGTGTGTCTTACCTCCTTGCTCAAGAACACATCAAAACCCCAAATCTTCTTTTTAGCTTAAGAGATCAACAAATGCTTCACAAATCTTGTAAGTCTTCCACTAAATCCTTCATAAATAGAAAATAGGACATTTATTAAACTTTAGATTCACATTCTCAAGAGATAATAACAAGATCCAAAGGATAACTACCCAAGTCGAAGGGTTTTACTTAGGGTTTCAAAAGGGTTTAAGGAATATGGACTTTACTCACCTCAAATCGTAGATCTCGAGATGAGGATCACTAATCCGGCATCGAAATCAAAAGATTCAACCTCGACATTGCACAACGATCATCTTCTTCCCCATTTCTTCCTTCTTCCCTTCTCTCTCCTTCTTTTCTCTCTCTTCTTTACTTTTCTCACCCACCGTGTAAAACAATAAATGTGGTGAAAGAAAGGTAATATATGCTATTTATAGGGGGGTCAAAATATCTAATGACCAAAGTGGTAGGTCAAACTAGTGGGTCCAACCCATCTATGACCACCCACCAGTCGGCCAAAACTTAGCTGCAACATTGGGACTTTCAATGGGACTCTACCCCGACATGTATTTCACTCTCAGTAATCGATCAACACACATACTTGGTTTAAAATACAGCTACATACCTTTATTGTGTGCACAAGACCTCGTGATACATATAAGTGTACGACTTAGGTACGCGGACTTCACTAGGCACTGACTCCAACTCATTTGGCCAACCTGAGTTCAGAGTCACCCTTGCCATCATATTCCATAAGGTACTCACCTTGGCAAGCTCTAGTTTAGGTCCTGCAAGACCAAATCGAATAAACCAGGAAATTAGACCAGGTTTAGAAAGTAGGGTATCACATTTATGCCCCCTTTTTGAAAATCTCATCTTAAAAATTGTAGTATCTTGTTGTATGAACAGATGAGGATACTTGGCTTGGATGTCATCCTCTTTTTTCCAAGATGCTTCCTCAAGCGAATGATTGGCCCATCGAACTTTCACAAAAGCGATGGTGCGATTGCGAAGAGTCTTTAGTTTCCGATCTAGGATTTTAATAGGCTACTCTTCGTAGGTCATATCAGCCTCTAAATATTCTAGTTCCATGGACAGCACATGTGATGGATTATGGATGTATTGCTTCAGCATAGACACATGGAACACGTTGTGAACATTGCTGAGGGAAGGTAGAAGAGCCAACATATAAGCTATGGAGCCAACTCGAGCCAAGATCTCAAATAGGCCAATATACCTTGAACTTAGTTTGCCCTTCCTGTGGAATCTATGCAATCCTTTAGTAGGAGAGATTTTGAGAAACACCTTCTCCCCCTCTCAGAACTCAATATCTTTCCTACAATTGTCCGTATAGCTCTTATGGTGTGATTGGGCTGCTTTAATTCTTTCCTGAATGACGTCGATCTTGTCACATGTCATTTGTATCAATTCTGGTCTAAGCATCCATCGCTCACTTCATCCCAATATAGGGGCTTTCTACACTTTCTGCTATACAATGCTTCATATGGAGCCATCCCGATTGTGGCTTGATAGCTATTATTATGAGCAAACTCCATAAGAGGTATGTATTCTTCCCAATTTCCATTCATTTCTATTGCACAGGCCATGAGCATGTCGTCTAGTATCTGTATGGTACATTCTAATTGCCCATCAGTCTGTGGAGAAAAGCAATACTCAAATTCACTTGTGTCCCCAAGGCTTGCTGGAGACTCTTCTAGAATCTAGATGTGAATCTTGGGTCTCTATCTAACACAATGCTTACCGGTAGTCTATGTAAATGGACTATGTTATCCATGTAAAGTTGGGCTAACTTATCCATGGAGTAATTGGTCTTGATCGGGATAAAATGAGTAGTCTTGGTAAGCATGTCAACTACCACCCAAATTGCATCCATTCCCTTAGGTGTATGGGGTAGTCATGTGACAAAGTCCATGGTAATCTTATCCCACTTCCACTTTGGCACGGGGAGTGGCTACAAAGTACCATATGATCGATGCCTTTCTACCTTGACCTTCTGACACACGAGACATTTTTCTATATATAAGGCAATAGTGGTCTTCATAGCTGGCCACCAATAGTTTTGTTTAAGATCTTTATATATCTTTGTACTTCCAGGATGAAGTGAGTATTCAAAATTGTGTGCTTCCTTCACAATCTCATCATATATCTCCATGTTATCAGGCACCATAACCTATCCCAAAATAGCAACACCCCATCATTGGCTATTGTGAAGTCAGGGTCATTCATTGTTTGCTCTTGAATTTGTCGAATAATCCTTTGCAGCTCAGGATCCAATGATTGTTTCGCTACCACCTCTTGTCTGATGGATGGATGTACCTACAAGGCTGACAAGAATATAGTCAATTGCTTAACATCATCAGGATGATCCTCAAGCTCCAATGTTGGTCCTTCATATAGAAGAATTTCATCCATTAATATTACCTCTTGTATCAGTTATGGAGTGACAGCTAAGCATGAAAGTGATACAGTTTGAGCCTTCTGACTTAGAGTGTTAGCTATGAAATTAGCTTTACCCAGGTGATACTGAATATCAAAATCATAGTCCTTTATATGCTCAAGCTATCTTCTCGGCCTTATATTTAAATCTCATTGGGTGAAGAAGTATTTAAGACTCTTGTGGTCACTGTATATTTCGCACTTCTCCCCATACAAATAATGACGCCAGATCTTCAAGGCAAAGATGATTGCCACCAACTCTAAATCACAAGTGGGGTAGTTCTTCTCATACTCCTTGAGTTGCCTAGATGCATATGCTACCATCTTGCCGTGTTGCATGAGAACATAGCCTAACCCTATCTTGGATGCATCAGTATAGACTGTCATCGCACCTATACCGTTTGGAATGGTCAATATAGGAGTTGACATTAACCTCTTTTTCAACTCTTGGAAGTTGTTTTCACATTCTTCTAACCATTCAAACTTTACACCTTTCTTAGTCAACTTAGTCATCGATGCCAAAATTCGAGAGAAATTTTTAAAAAAGCACCGGTAGTGGCCTGCCAAATCCAAGAAGCTTTTGATCTCGATTACATTGTTGGGTACTTCCCACTCTACTACAACTTTTACTTTGTCTGGGTCCACCTCGATCCCATTCTAGGGCACCACATGTCCTAGGAATCCAACTTGCTTGAGCCAAAATTCACATTTTCTGAACTTGGCATATAATTGCTACTCTCTTAGTCTCTAGAGCACCATTCTTAGGTTTTTTGCATGTTCTTCTTCCAACTTTGAGTAAATCAAGATGTCATTAATGAAAACGATGACCCACTTATCGAAGACATCGTGAAATACATGATTCATTAAATCCATAAAAGCAGCCGATACATTGGTTAGCCCGAAAGACAACACTAAGAATTCATAATGACCATATCAGGTTTTAAAAGCTGTCTTTGGTATGCCACTGCTCTTAATCTTGAGCTGGTAGTAACCCGATCTAAGATAAGTCTTTGAAAACACCTTAGCACCTTATAGTTGGTCAAATAGGTCATCGATGCATGGCAATGGATATTGGTTCTTAATGGTCAACTTGTTCAGTTCCCGGTAATGGATGCACATATATAAACTACCATCCTTTTTCTTAACAAATAAGACTGGTGTACCCCATGGTGAGACACTTAGGCATATAAATCCATTTTTCAACAAATCCTACAACTGTGTCTGTAGCTCTTTTAATTCGGCTGGTGTGATCCTATATGGAGCTTTAGACACTGGGGTAGCTCTAGGAATTAGATCATTAGAAAACTCTAGCTCTCCATTAGGCGGTAGCTGAGTTAAATCATTTGGGAAGACATAAGGGAATTCCTTGACTTCCTTTAATTCTTCCAGTGGTGAAACCATTGCATCCACATCTAGCACTGATGCAAAGTAGCTCTGACATCCTCCTTCTAATAACTTCACCTCCTGCAATGCAGAGATGATGGTATTTCTAGGTTGCCTTGACCTTTCGGCTTGATACACAAGCTCTACTCCTACGTCATCCTTCATCTTAACTTGTTTCTCAGCACATATCACATTTGCTCGATGAGCCAACAACCAATCCATACTCAGAATGACATCAAAATTTTACATGTTGAATTTGATAAGTTGGGCATCCCATTTCTTCTCATTAATCTCAATTGAACATGGCCCACAGACTTCTCTCAACTATTCTACCATGCTTGTAGGTGTGCTAACCACTAACTTGCATTCTAAGGCCTTAGATGGCATATCAAGCTTTCTAGAAAATCTCTTAGACAAAAATGAATACGAAGCTCTGGAGTCAAACAAGTCATATGCAGGTATACCTGATATAGATCGGACATCTAGCATTGCATTGCATATAAGTATAACAGGTTACTCAAATTTTTAATCACAAGGTCTTTTAATTGAAGTATACTTGCTACTATTTCAGTACTGGCTTCAGCCTCTTCAGCTATTAGCGCATACATCCTTCCCTGAGGCTAGTTTCCCTGAGTTAATGCAAGTCTATGAACAGGGGGCCGATTAGTCGGTGCCACTGCTGGGTACTGACAATCCTTGGCAAAGTGCCTGTACGAATGACAATTATAGCATCGGTTCAGTGGTGCTTGAACAGGAGTAGGAGCTCTCTGTACTATTCTTGGTGCAGCTAGAGGATGAGGGGGTCTCAAAGCCGTAGGCACCACACTAGTATTTGGGCAGAATGTTGTAGTGCTTGGTCCACTAGCCGATCAGGGAGGATAACCCAAAGGCCTATTAGGCCATCGATAGGAGGGACCATAAGAGTATGATCCACAAAAACTCTTGCTTGGGCTACCTGAATCAGCATTTGGGTTTGCCCTCTTCCACAGTTTCGGTGTAAGGAATGGCTCTCCCTTTTGCTTATCTTTCATTGTCTTGGTTTCTTGCATAATTTGTGCATAATCAGTTAAGTCCAATAACTCTAGCACTATACCAATAGATGTCTTCAACCCCTTCAGAAATTTATGGACTTTTTCCTTAGCCGTCCTCATATGGCGGGGAGCAAAATAGAAGAAACTTTCAAACTGTTGCTGGTACTCCAGAACAGTTTTGCTTCCTTGAGTTAGTGCCATAAACTCCGTTTCCTTGTGGTCTTTGAAACTTTTTGGATAATAATTTGATAAGAACAATTCCTTGAATTGTTCCTAAGTAGGCTCTGGATGAGTTGCCATCATTATAAGCTTGGAAGGTTTCCACCATGAATCAACTTCATTTCTAAGTTGCAACCCTTCACAGAGAAGCTTTTGTGCCTCTGTGCACTTTATAATATTGAATATTTTCTCTAACTCTTGGACCCATCGATCCGGCTCCAGTGGGTCATTATCCACCTTGGTGAAGATGGGTGGCATGTACTTAAAAGATTTCACCACCTTTGTCATAGTGGTAGATGATGGATGATAAGGTGGATAGTACAGATAGAGTGGAGGCATCATAAATGGTGAGTGCCATATAGTGGAACTGGAGGGGTACCTCTTGATTGATCTTGAGGTGTAACCCCATGCGGTGTTCCTCCTGTTTGTACCCCAACACTTGACCCCACTAGATGGTCCTATGGAGTAACCCCTCTAGGAGGCTGACCCTGTAGAGTAGGGTACAAGTATTGTTGCATAGCATATGTGGGGGACCCGGGATTTCATTCACGGGTGGGTTACCCTGAACTTCCTCCAGATCATGATCCACTTATGGTGGTGGATGTGAGGATTGCCCCACGGGTTGAGGAACATGGGAAATGGATGGTCGACCACGAGAGGTACCATGGGCACGATCAAAGGATCTAGTGCGTACCATGGGGTTCTGTACTTGGATTATTCTAAAATGTAAGCATTGATTGAGTGCCATAACATTTGTATATATATTCACAATCAAATGCATTTCATGTCATAAGCTACATTGATACACCACACTACATAACCACCACACCCACACTTAATTACTAACACGTAGTTTGGTCTCACAACAATGATTAACGATGCGACAAAACACCCCTATTGGCATCTAATTGGGGCCTACAAGGCGTAAAATACTAAAAAGGGGCCCATCAGTTTACGGCCTGTCGGTCTCGTCCGAGACCGTTTTAAAAGGGGGTTTTAAAATCTCATTTCCCCCACTTTCTCTTCTTCTTTCCACATTCAACTAGGGCGATTTGAGGGTTCATTCCAACACTCCAACCCGTGATTCTACTCAACAACTCACTGTTTCAACTCCGCTTCATCTCCTCAAATCCACAAGTAAGTTCTCCTTCCTTTTTCTCTTTGAGGATGATGTTTTTGGTGTTCTTTCATGGTAGAATCTTAGATCTCTTCTTTTGCCCCATTTTCTTCTATAGAAATTTCATTTCTTGACAATGTGGTCGTTCATTTGTGATTTCCATTGCTTATTGGTCCCGCTTGACTGATTATAGAGAGAAAATCTCAAAATTTCCCCCTAATTTCCCTGTTTTAGGGTTTTATTCTCATTTTCCTTTCTTTATTTCAAATTGATGATTCAAATGTTATTCTTCACTCTTATTGCACACACCCATTAGTAGAGTAGTCATTTCCATTTGTGTGTGCATAGATTTCCCTTCTTTTGATATACATAACCCCCCATTTTTTATCAATTCTTGAGAAATTTTGGGGGTTATCCTCATTTTCCTTCATTTTCTTATGAATAATGGATTCGGCTATGTCCACCTCCACAAATTTGTAATATATTTGTTTCAAAATATTTTTCTTGCAAAAATATAGAGTTTTCCCCAATTTAATGTTTTGGGGCTCCCATTCATCTTCTCTTATTTATTTAGGCATCTCGCTATGATTTTTTCCTAATGCCATCCATTCAGCTGTATTTGGGCATTTAGTAGGTTCTTGCATCCATATGGTTCATTTTCTTGTATTTAATAAGCACCCTTGACTCACTTATCCTTACATACGTTCCTTTACTTCTCTCAATTTCATCACTTAGCATCATTGCATTTTGGCATTGCACATTTCACTATTGGGTTTTTTATTATCCATGTCATCTCTCATAGGAATCATCTCACCCCCCCTTTTTAAAATACTGCTACCACATTCTTTCCATATCCCTTGTTTGTTTACTTACTCATCTCTCTTGTATTTTCAGGTTGTCTTCCAGAAAGGGCAAGGACACTGCCTCCTCCTCCAAGAGGAGGGAGACCACTACCTCCTGGGGAAGGAATGCTACCCCCAATTCTTCTTCATCACAGGCTCGGCCCACAAGGGACCGTCCTTTTGATCTGACATATTTCAACGAAAGTTTTTTCCATAATACTGAGGCAACCATTGCCTGGTCCATCTTCTCTACAAGGTCGGTCATGATGGAGAAGACCGTCGTGACTGACAACTTCAATGCCTATCTCATGTTGGAGAGATTCACAGCCTTGGGTTGGCAATCCATGCTCCACCCTAACAACCCATGCCATGAGGACCTTGTCCGGTACTTCTATTATAATTTGGAAGTCTCTTTTAGGGATGGGGAGTACTCCCTCACCAGTTTAGTGAAGGGGGTAGACATGGTTCTGACAGTGGATTTATTGATGGAAATTCTGGGTATCTTAGCTGAGGGTGTCCATTTCTACAATCCCCCACGGATCAAGGCTGTGGGCTCGGGTTTGAGCGTCAAGATGCAAGAGAGCATCATTGAGACCCTATGTGGGCACAAGGAGAGTCCCTTGTCCAAGATAGCTTATAATGCAGTCGCCCGTGTGTTTGCCCATTTGTCTCAGTTTAACCTGTTTCCTAGAGAGGGCCACAGGAACCAAATAAGCTTTATGACTGCCTACCTTGCCTACTACATTCTTGTGGCTTTGGAAGAGGGTGCTTCCCAACTTTTCCTTCCCTATGTTATGATGAAAATGATGGAATACCACACCGCTCACCCAATGACTCTGGCTTCCCCAATGGTAGGTCGCTTACTAAGGTGTTTGAGTATTTCCAAGTGGATTTGACGGGTAAGGAAGGAAAATACCCATGGGACAGGTCCACTAAAAAGAACTTGAAGAGGATGGGGTTACCAATTTCGATGGGGATAGCACAGGAGGCCATAGCAAGGACCAAGAAGATATGTAGGCCGAGTATGTGAGCGAGGAGGATGAGGATTATTTCCCTCATCCAGACGAGGAGGAGATTAACGAGGATGAGATCCTAGAGGAGGAGCCCTTAGAGTTTGGGGCTACAGCTCCACCACCTTCAGGTGGGGCTTTTGATTTTCAAAGGCTGATGGATAGCATTGGTGCCCTGAAAGAAGGGCAAGATAGGATTTTCGAGCAGGTAGAGGAGAGTGTTGCCTAGCAGTTGGCGATACAGCGTAGACTAGGGAGAATGGAGACTGATTTTCAGACCTTAATAGAGGACTTGGATAAAGTTTCCAAGGGTGTCACTGTTGACTTCCACCACGTGTAAAGGGAGGTAGTCCTGATAAACGACCAATTAGACTTTTTTTTACTACAATTTCATTGCAAATTGTGGCCTAAGCAAGGAAATTCGTCCACCGCGCCCAATGACAATCAATGAAGCGACAGATCCTCCACTACTTTCCTCCTTTTATGTTTGATTATGGTGATTTTGATATCCGATGATTATATATTCTTGATACATTTCTCTGGTTGGGAACTTGATGGTGTTTATGTGGATGTTTATAACTTCTTGGTTGGTTTTACTTGTTTGATTTATTCTGTTGTGGTTTGGTGGTGATAGTCTGTCACCCCAGTTGTGATTATGTTTATGTATGTGATTATTAGGTGCACTTATGTAAAATTTTTGAAAATTCAATATAGTGCCGTTATGATGCCAAAATTTTATTTAAATTTTGAGTTAATGGTTTATGGAATTAACCAATTAGTCTTTTTGAGTTCTACACTCCTGCATGAAATGAAATACAGATATTTAGACTTTTTCATCTTATTACAGATTTCATTCCTTTAAGGTTTTTATATTTACCAAATCCCAGGGTCCTATTATAAGAGTCTATGGGATCTAACTTGTATGCTGTGTGTGAGTAGAGCATCGAGCTTTGATACTGCCGCTATTACACCCTATTCGGACCGGTGACTGAGTTAACACTTGTTAACCCAAAACCTGCCAAGATCATTTGATATAGTAACCACAACACAGCATACACACACACACTAAGTCAAGTAAGTTCTGTATTTCAGTGGAAGTCTTACATATACATACTTGTAAATACCTCAATACTTTTGATACCCAAATTGTATTAAATAATGCATTTACATTTGGGCTCATAAGCATGATATATACATAAGACATACAATTTAAACATCTTGAGCACAAAAGGAGTAGCATTTCCAAAATAATAAAAATGAATCTGTGTAGGTATCATTGTTGCTATCCTACAACACAACACTCGCAAGGGCACTAGACCCTGAGCCTAAGATCTTCAGGGACCTACCAGTCCTCAACTAAAAACGGTGTGCACATGGTATGAGCTCACTAGTCCAGTAAATGAAAAGAAAGACTAAACAAGTATTAATAATACAAATGAACCTATATGTATGCAGTTCATTTTATTATCTTAGTCCACCTAGACAACAATTCTAAGTCATTGGTTATGTGCTACTTGCAACCACAGTGCATATATGCTCTGGGTAAGAGCCAAGAATCCCATCCCGCGATACGCCCATAGGGTTGCCAGAGAAGGCCAGTCATGGGTACTGAAAAGTAAAATGGGCATTGCCTTGAATTAAAGCAAAATGGGCCTTGCCCTGCATTAATTTAAAAGTAGTACGATTGACCCTATTTTATATCACCGAAGTTACCGACGGTCCTAATGATCGGTCGGGCATACTTCTAACCGTCACCTTTGGTATACAACCTTGGGCTTCCCTCCAGTGATATACCAAACACCTAAACCCCTACTGAGAAGGGTCTTAGCATAGGGATATGTCATTCCTAAATACATGCTCCTATGTGAGATAATACGACTACATAGTTCCACTACGTCCCATTCCACGAGCCACTAATGCATTCGTGTCCAATCTGACTGTGGCATCTAGTCTAGCAAAGCATCATATTCCATGGTTTAAAGTCATCCATCTCATATCACAAGTAAGAATAGGCAATTAACAATTAAATATGTCAGCATGTCAAATCATAAATGAATTTCATAATGCACGCGTCAATGCATGCAATGGCACTCGTGGATGACTAGTCAACACAGTAATAATATGATGACATGGCTAGTCTACAACCAGAATGAAATGGTGCAATGTCCTCTTCCCACTTACCTAGTTGTGTTCGAAGATCATCCTTGGTATGATGAAGATTCAACGTGTGATGACATGAGTTTCTAATACAACCTATGATGAAAAGAGTTGGGTTTAGTATACCTCCACTTTATACTCATAACCAATGAGGTATGATGATCCAAATGTGTTTAGAATCACTAGAGTAGATTACCCAACAAATTTGGGCCCAATTGGGACCTGAGAAGTTAGATTGGTGGGTCAACTGGCTGGCAAGTCACCCACCAGTCCTTGCTTGCCGCTCCACCCAAGGACTCTACCTGGACCGACAGGCCAGGAGTGACAGGTCAGGTCGCCCATCGGTCTTGCTCGCCTATCGAGCCAGCAGCTCTGCTTGAACTGGTGTGCCAGGAGTGGTGGGCTTGGTCACCCACTAGTCTTGGTCGTCGATCAAGCCAGCAGCTTACCTAGGATAGGCAGGCACTGGATTGGTGGGTCTAATCATTCCCAAGCACCTACTAATCAGAATCAGGATTTTACTATTCTCTTCCATTCTTTATCCCACCTTGGGGAAACCCCCATGGGTCGATTCGACTATATTTTCCATAACTTTAAGGCTCTAAATCATGATTCCAACCTAGATCTAAGGTCGGTCCAAAGTCCTAAGCGTGGATCTTACCTCTTTGCTTAAGGACAACTCAAAATCCCAAATCTTCTCTTTAGCTCAAGAGATCAACAAATGCTTCACAAATTTTGCAAGTCTTCCACTAAATCCTTCATAAACAACATATAGGACCTTTATTAAACCTTAGATTCACATTCTTAAGAGATAATAACAGGATCCAAAGGATTACTACCCAAATCCAAGGGTTTTACTTAGGGTTTCATAAGGGTTTTAGGAATATTGACTTTACTCACCTCAAATTGTAGTTCTCGAGATGAGGATCACTAATCTTGCATCAAAATCGAATGATTCAACCTCGGTGATGCAGAACAATCATCTTCTTCCCCATTTCTTCCTTCTTCTTCCCTTCTCTCTCCTTCTTTTCTCTCTCTTCTTTACTTTTCTCAACCACCATGTAAAACAATAAATGTGGGGAAAGAAAGGTAATAAATGTTATTTACAGTGGGGTCAAAATATCTAATGACCAGAGTGGTAGGTCACACTGGTGGGTCTGACCCATCCATGACCACCCACCATTCGGCCAAAACTTAGCCAAAACATTGGGACTTTCGATGGGGCTTGGCCCCGATATGTATTTCACTCTCCGTAATTGATCAACACATGTACTTGGTATAAAATATGGCTACGTACCTTTATTGTGTATACATGGCCTCGTGATACATACAAGTGCACGGCGTGGGTATATGAACTTTACTATGCACTGACTCCAACTCATTTGGCTAACTTGAGTTCACAGTCACCCTTGCCATCATGTTTCATAAGGTACTCGCCTTGGTTCGCTTGGGTTCAGGTCCTGTAAGACCAAATCAAACCAACCAAAATATTAGATCGGGTTTAGAAAGTAGGGTATCACAAATAGTGTTCATTTTATACTATTTGAGGGAGAAGAAAAAGAAGAAGGAAAAGAGGGAAAAAGTGTGAGTGAAGAAAAAGAAGAAGGAAAAGAGGAAAAAAGTGTGAGAAGAAAAAGAAGAATGTGGAGAAGAGAAGAATAAAAGGTGAAAAAATTCCTCCATTTTGGGCCCTCGAGAGACGTGCCAGAGTTTTGAGACATCATCAATGGCGTAGATTCTCCAATGAAAAAGAATGAGAAGCCGAGATCATTCTCACCTAAGTCGGGAGTCTTCATCAGAGTCATCAACGCATCAAATGGGGAACACCTCTCTTGACTCGAAACAAGGGTTAAGGTCAGGTAAAATTCTTTAACAGAGTAGGAGTCTTGTAATTATTTCATTTGAATATTACTTGTATAATGTTGTATATTAAATGTCACACCCCACTTCCAATAGACTTACTGTATAGGAATACCGGTAGTGTGAGTAAGATGCTTACCCGTCTTACGAACCTACCAGGATCTCTGATAACAGTACCTTAATGATTCACAATCTCACAACACAACCAAATAATAGCAAAGGAATCTGAGTATAATAGCGGAATCATAAATGAAATGGGGAACATCTAGTGATACTGTAAATATCCATAATTAGTTTATCTGTTTACAAATATTTGAGACTTATAAAATTAAGTTCAAAGAATACCATTCACAAGTCTGTATCAAAATAACAAAATAGGCCAAACACCTCATGGTGCTGCGTAAGCACATACATCACAGGCTGGATCTTGGCCATGCTCTATAGCTTTCGACATCCACTAGTCGCTCACTCCGTACTCAGTTCCAAAAGAAAGAGAGTCACAAGCCATAGGCATTATCGTACTTGCATCATCATCTAAAAGGGGGTATATACATGGGATGAGGTTTCCAACTCACTCAATGAGGGGTGGGGTTAATGTACAACCAAGCAAAGGAAATTTTAGAAATAATTCATGATGCATAAATACAGAAATTAAACACATAGTCCATGATGCTCGTGATGCAATTCATTTATTTTATTATCCACCTAGCAATACAATTAAGTCTGGTAAATGCTATTACGACACATTAGGCTGTATCCCTGGTCTCAAAACCGCCATCGACTACATAATGATACAAACCCTAGCCGTGATTATAAGCATGTCGGTCCCAGTATGTGGCTATTGGTCACCACAAACCCTTGATAACCCTCTCTTGGTAGTCACAATACTGGTATGTCCATTGGCCATGCCAGACAAGTTCCTGCCTTCATTGATAATCACATTGTACCGCAGATATGTCACACCCCACTCCCGGTAGACCCAACTCACCATTAGGAATCCCGGTGGTGTGAGTAAGACACGTACCTGTCTTACAACCTACCAGGATCTCTGACAGTAGTACCTTAACATTTTCACAATTTTACAACACAAACCAACATAAGCAGCGGAATTAGAGTGTAGTAGCGTAATTATAATTTAAAATGGAGAAACATCTAATCGTAATATAATAGAAATAACTAGGTCATTCTGTTACATTCATCCATGACATATACTTATAACCTCAAGAATATATACAATCCATAGCTATATCCAAAAATATCAAAATATGATATACAATCTCATGGTGCGACGGAAGCACAGTCCTGGTCGTGCTCCTCCACTTCTGGCATCCACCAGATGCTCACACCGTACTTCGACCCAGAAGATACTGGATCACCCACCATCAACACCACAATACCTGCATCATCATCTAAAAAGGGGTGCATACGTGGGGTGAGCTTTCCAACTCGCTCAGTGAGGGGTGTGGTTAAGCACATCCAAGCAAGTCAATAGCAGTAGTAATTTATGATGCATGATTACAGATCAAACAATCCAGGATACTGCTTCATCATTTCATCTTCTTGCTCCCAGGGTGCCTTTGTTTGGGGTGGTTCATCCATTTCACCTTGACAAAGGAAACGGTGCGGTTGCGAAGAACTTGCTCCTTCCGGTCAACATTCTTCTCCGAAAACTCCACGTAGGCAAAATCCTCGTCCAACTCACAGGGTATGTAAGTCAAGATATGAGTGGGGTCAGGAATGTACTTCCTCAACATAGGTACGTGGAAGACATCATGTGTTCCTTCCAACTCTGGTGGTTACGCTATCCGATAAGCCACCAGTCCGATCCTCTCTAGTACATCATACGGTTCCATAAACCTTGGATTGAGCTTCCCCTTCTTGTTGAAGCGCATCACTCCTTTAACTGGGGAGATCCGTAAGAAGACCTTATCTCCAACACCAAACTCCAGATGTTTCTTCTTGACATCTGCATAGCTTTTCTGCCTGGACTGAGCTACATTGATCCTTTTTCTGATCACCTTCACTTTTTCTCTAGTCGCTTGTATCAAGTCCGGACCCAAAATATGCCGCTCACCAACCTCATCCCAATAGAGTGGAGTGCGGCACTTCTTACCATACTGTGCCTCAAATGGGGACATTCCGATGGTGGCCTGATAACTGTTGTTGTAGGAGAACTCAATAAGGGAAATGTGCTCATCCCAGCTATAACTCATATCCAAGGCACATGCTTGGAGTAGGTCCTCCAATGTCTTAATAGTCCTCTCTGATTGACCATCAGTCTGACGGTGAAAGGTAGTGCTGAAAGCCAACTGTGTGCCCATAACCTTCTACACACATGTCTGGAACTTGGAAGTGAACCTAGGATTTTAATAAGAGATGACATTAACTGGTACACCATGCAACTTGATGATGTTATTGACATATAACTTGGCCAACTTGTCCATGGAAAATATAATCTTGATTGGAATAAAATGAGCTACCTTAGTGGAGTAGTCCACAACTACCCAAATGGCATCCATCCATACCCTTCTGTGTACGAGGTAGGCCCGTGATGAAGCCCATGGTAATATTCTCCTGTTTTCACTCTGGAATAGGTAGGGACTGCAATAACCCATGAGGCCTCTGTCTCTCAGCCTTGACTTGCTGGTATGTGATGCATCTAGACACATGTGTGGCCACATCATTCTTCATTCCTCTCCACCAATAGGAGCCTTTGAGGTCCTTGTACATTTTAGTGCTGCCGGGGTGAATGGAGTATGGAGAGCTATGTGCCTCTCTCAAAACTGTCTCTCAAATCACCATCACTGGGCACACACAACCTCCCTTTGAACTTGAGAATCCTGCTTTCAGTTATCGAGAAATCTAGGTCCTTTTGGGTTCCTTCTTGGCATTCTGCTATTAGCTTCTGTAACTCTGCATCAGTAACTTGAGCTGCAGTGATCCTATCCACCAGACTAGGTTGTATCACCAATGCCGATAGTGACAAAGGGACACCCTCTACTAATAGTTCCAAGTCTAGTTTCTTGGCCTTCTCTAGGAGATACCCATTGGTGGTCAGTGATGCAAGAGTCAGTGACTGGAATTTCTGACTAAGTGGATTAGCTACCACATTGGCCTTTCCTAGGTGATAGTAAATAGTACAATCATAATCCTTCATCAGCTCTAACCAATGCCTCTGCCTCATATTGAGCTCCTTTTGGGTGAAAAAGTACTTGAGGCTCTTATGGTCACTAAAGATCTCACTCTTCTCACCATACAGGTAGTGTCTCCAGATTTTCAGTGCATAAATCACAGCTGCCAACTCCAAATCATGGGTGGGGTAGTTCTTCTCATAATCCTTCAACTGATGGGATGGATAAATAATGACTTTCCCGTGCTGCATCAATACACAACCTAATCCCAGTTTGGAGGCATCACTATAACCAACTATACCACCTGTACCGATTGGGATAGTTAAAATTGGAGCTAGTACCAACTTTTACCTTGGCTCCTTGAAGCTCTTCTCACAAGCATCGAACTACTCAAATTTTACACCCTTCCGTGTGAGTTGGGTCATCGGAGTAGCAATGCGGGAGTTCTCGATAAACTGTAGTATCCGACCAATCCCAAAAACCTACATATGTTTGCCACACTCTTGGGAGTCTCCTATTCTAGAATTGCCTTCACCTTACCTGGGTCAACCTCTATACCCTTGGCTGAATAGTGTGGCCTAGGAATGCCACCTATGGCAACCAAATCTTGCACTTGCGGAATTTGGCATAGAGTTGCTTCTCTCTCAATCATTGTAGTACCAACCTCAGGTGAATAGTATGTTCCTCTGCACTCTTGGAGTAGACTAAAATGTCATCAATGAACACTATCACAAACTTATCTAAGACATCCTGGAATACCCGGTTCATCAAATCCATAAATGCAGCCGGTGCATTAGTCAACCCAAATGACATTACCAAGAACTCATAATGTCCATAACTTGATCTAAAGGATGTCTTGCTGACATCACTATCCTTGATCCTGAGCTGGTGGTAGCCCGGTCTAAGGTCGATCTTGGAGAACACCTTGGCACCTTGCAACTGATTAAATAAATCATCTATTCTTGGCAAAGGATACCGATTCTTGATGGTTAGCTTATTAAGCTCTTGGTAATCAATGCACAATCTCATACTTCTGTCTTTCTTCTTGACGAACAAGACCGGTGTTCCCCATAAAGACACACTAGGTCTAATAAATCACTTCTTCATAAGATCTTGAAGTTGCACCTATAATTCCTTCAACTCTGTGGGGGCCATGTGGAAAGGGGCCTTTGACACTTTTGTCGAATCGGGGAGTAGGTCTATAGCAAACTCTGTCTCTCGATCTGATGGCAAACTTGTCAAGTCATTCGGGAATACATCAGAAAATTCCCCCACCACATCTAGCTCAGTCAATGGCCTAATTTCTACCTCAGTGTCCATCGCAGATGTTAAGTAGCCTCGACATCCCTTATCCAGTAGCTTCTTCGAGTGCGGATATGATAACTTTCTTGGGTTTCTTGGGCTTATCCCCTTGGAACACAAACTCATCATCATCATGAGGTCTGAAAATGATAGTCTTCTCCACACATAGCACACTGGCTCTGTATGCGGACAACCAGTCCATTCCTAAAATCACGTCGAAGTCGGTCATATCCAACTTGATTAAGTGAGCATTCAACTCATGATCACCTATGATCACTAGGCAAGGCTTATAAACATAGTTCAAACCCACTACACTTCCTATAGGGGTGCTCATAGCCAAACATTGGGTCAATCCCTTAGGTGGAATTCTCATCTTCTTCATAAATGTCAGGGACACGAACAAATGC
>NC_056569.1:4795398-5038692 GCF_013358625.1 Macadamia integrifolia
TATGATGAATGCCACATCCCAGGATGTAAGTATAGGCGGAGCCGGTGGTGTATTATGAGGTCCACCCCAATTTCGTGTAGGGGAAACGAGAGGCGACGGGAGTGATTGGGATCAAGATCGGGTGTTCCGATGTGACATGATTCCTGTGAACGAATCCAATTAGTGCACATACATAAACAAGGTTGTATGTAATTGGAACACATGTATGCATAGTGGGTCCCACACACGTACGACAGTCAAAATTAGGGTTAGGGTATGCATAAGTAGGGTCCGCACATATTAATATCCGATTGCATACATATCCCAAAGGGGTACCCCATTGAGGTAACCAAATAAAATCTTAGGTTTGAAAAATAGCATGATTTATTTTTTCCAATGAGTCCACCAGAAACAGGGAGTCAAACCACCAAAAATATGGTTTAACCCACCGAAAATATCAGTGGTATTTCCGGTGAGCAAAACAGAGGCTAAAATCAACTTTTCCCTTTCACCAGAAACAGGCACCGGAAGCATGCCCAGTGTTTCTGATGACTTGTTTCCAGTGGCACCAAATTGGCCATAAATAGGCTTAGGTCTTGGCTTATTCACATAAAACCCTATTTACTCTTGTGATAAAGGTATGGAAACAGCCAAGGAGTCTTTTGCTACCCATTCCCTACCTTTCTCACCCTATTTTGCAATCGATCGGTGCCGTATTCGCATCCAAGGTATGTTTTCTCTCTCTGAAACCTAGTTCTTATGATTTTCTTCTCTGTGAGTTTTGCATGCAGCCATTTAAGTAGGTTTTCCATTCCAAATCCTTAGGAATCATCTTGCAACAATGTCTGGACACCGTGTACGTACTCGACGTGCTCTTATACAAGAGGAGCAAGATGCCGCTGAGCAGTTCAACCCAATCCTGTTCCACTCTGCGGCTGAGGGAGACCATTGGGAGTTCTTTCAGTGCCATAATGTTGACCCAGGAGTCTATGTGAGGACCAATGACTTGCACTCATTCCGTCTTCGTTAACGGTTTGGGGAGATTGGGTGGTACTGCATCCTAAAACCCAACCGATACTACTAGCCCACCCTAGTCAGGCTATTCTACTCCAACATGGAATGCATGAACCAAGGTACCGAAGAGATGTAGATCACCTTCTATGTGAAAGTGTTGGAGGTCTCCTTTGACATGGGATAGCTAGAAAATATTTTGATGATCAATAATGCCAGTGACCTAATGTACTGCCCAACTCAGACTCTGGCATATGAATTTCAGAGTCCTAATACCTTCTAGGAGATCAATGACATGCTGACTAAGGAAGCCACAGGATGGAACCGTTCAATCAACTACTTTTCCACTCCAGAGGTTGTCTGTCTTGTGATTCAGCTGAATGTCCTCCCCACCTATGGACATTATAATGAGGTATTTGCCTTGCAAGCCTATGTGACATACTACGTGTACATGGGGGCGCAGATACATCTGCCTTACCTCCTAATATGGACCATGGTAACTCAGTCTGAAGGGCAGGATCACCGAGTAGGGAACCTATGCTACGGGAGGATATTGAGTGACATCTTCCACCACTTTAGGGTGGACTTAGAGGGCAAGGCACGCTTGGGTGAAGAGGTCATAGACATCAACCAAGATTTTCTGAGGAAGATGACCATAGATCTACGGGAGGTGACACCTATCCCAGGAGAGGGTCAGTGGCCTATAGAGGTAGAGGGTGGCGGTGCCGGTGATATTGGTGCAGGAGGAGAAGTTGTTGGGGTTGGTGGGGCTCCACCATCTGATCTCTAGGCTATGGGTTCTATGGTAGCTTCTACATCCCAGAGTACTAGGGGTGCGAGGCCCTACGGTCTCAATGATGTTATGGCCCATCTGGATACCACTATGTCACTGATGAGGAGTATGGATAGCCGCCTCAAGAGCATGACATGACCTATTGTCTTTTGGACAATAAAGTGGCCTCCCTAGAGGCACAGATTCAGGTGATGGTCTTCCACCTTGGCATTCTAGTGCCTCCTCTAGGAACTCATGGTCCGAACCAGGCTCAGGGCCAAGAATAGAACCAACAGCAAGAGTAGTGGCATGTTCACCACTGTAGCTTTTAGGATTTACCATTTTACGTTTTATTTGAGTTTGATGTTTTAGGTTTAGTTGAACATTTACATTATGTCATTTGCTTCAATTGTTTAATTTCCTAGACTTAGGCTAGTTAGGATTTACTGCTTTCAGTACTTTAATTTTTATAAAAAGTGTCAGATGTGTATTCAAGTTCTTTATTGCAATGAAATGGTTTTAACACCTATACTTGTCTCCTAATGTGCAATTACTATTATTATTGTCTTGAGATTTTTATAAAATCCTAGTTTCCCCAAAATCATGGTTTGGCTGAGATTGTGAGTTAAGGCAGAGCATCACGCTCTGATACCACAGCTATCACACTCCACTCCCGGTAGACCCAACTTACCATTAGGAATACCGGTGGTGTGAGTAAGACATGCACTTGTCTTACAACCTACCAGGATCTCTGATATCAGTACTTTAACATTTTCATAATCTCACAACACAAACCAACATAAGCAGCGGAATCAGAGTATAGTTACGGAATTATAATTTAAAATGGGGAAACATCTAATGGTAATATAATAGCAATAACTAGGTTATTCTGTTACATTCATCCATGACATATATTTATAATCTCAAGAATATATACAATCCACAACTATATCCAAAAATATCAAAATATGATATACAATCTCGCGATGCGGTGTAAGAACAGTGGTCTTAAGCACAGTCCTGGTCATGCTCCTCTGCTTCTGGCATCCACCAGTCGCTCACACCATACTCCGACCCAAAAGAAACTGGATCACCTGCCATTAGCACCACAATACCTGCATCATCATCTAAAACGGGGTGTATACATGGGATGAGCTTTCCAACTCGCTTAGTGAGGGGTGGGGTCAAGCACATCCAAGCAAGTCAATAGGAATAGTAATTTATAATGTATGATTACGAAAATTAAATACATAGTCCATAATACTCGTGATGCAGTTCATTTATTTATTATCCACCTAACAATACAAACTAAGGCTGGTAAATGCTACTACGACGCATTAGGTTGTATCTCTCATCTTAAAAAAGACATTGACTATGCAATGATACAAACCCTAGTTGTGATTAGAAGCTTGCCGATCCTCGTATGAGTCCATGGGTCACCTAGCAGACCCCTTATAACCGCCTCCTGGCAGTCACGACACCGGTAACACATCGACCACATCAAACAGGTTCCTGCCTCCAGTAACACTCACATCGTTCCACGGGAATGGCACTTCAGAAAGGTTCATCAAACATACCACAATGGGTTATCTAACACCACAATCCCTGTTGGCAAGGGTGCGTAGCACAGGGAGTGATACTTAACCACATATATACTGCATGCCTTCATAATGATACAGTTAGTATGGATTACACGATACCAGAGAGACCTCAGCTACAAAGTATAACCCATCTCCAAATACAGTCCCGGGTACACGATACCAGAGAGACCTTGGCCACAAAATGAAACCCAAAATCGTTTACCTAATCTAGCATACATATCACAGTTGAGTATAGACTACGCAACACCAGCAAGACCTCGGCCACAAAGCGTATCCATTTCCAAATGTAGTCCCAGGGTACACGATACCAGCGAGACTTTAGCTACAAATTGTAATCTGTGACTACAACTAACTCTAATGCACATAATCAATACATGAATGTAATATACATACTAAAATCACGATACTGGTACCACCTCGGCCACATCAGATTTGGTCTCACACACACACACAAACATCCAAACACACGGTGATCATAGTACCGATACCACCTCAGCCACACTGGATCCCGTCATACATTCCATACAATTCATATCATGATCAAAAAATGATAATTACAATTAAACTTATAATTCTAAATAGGTGAGCAATTTAATAAATGATAAACATTCCAAAAATAAACACAGGCCATCTCTCACCTACTTTATGATCAGTCGTGTCTGGGTTCAAGTACGACCACCGATCGATCAATTCAATTCTGGCTTCAGAGCACGTGCGCATCACTATCCTAGACACAAGGAAATTGTACATCAGTACAAGTCAGAAACATCAGGAGGGACCCACACAGGCCACCCCCAAAGTGTACAAACACAGTCTCCCAATGACAGTAACGTCACCAAAAATAACCATAAAAAATAGGGCGTTTCCACCAAAAATATCAGACTTGTTTCTGATGGAGGTGACAAAGAGCACATTATGCTCCATGTCAACCGAAAATATGCCATTGAAAATAGACTCAGTGGATCCGGTGGACTATTTCCAGTGGAGGTACAGGGCAGTCCAACAATTTGGGGCTTTCCAGCTCGGGCTCGATTGTCAGGATTTGTTCCATGGAGTTTGTAGGGGATGTCCCTAGAATCATTCTAAGCCAAGAAAAATCTATTTTCACTGAGCCATTTGGGAGATACATCGATCAAACGATCAAAATCCTAGTTGGTCTTTTGGCCTTACATATTATCGGAGCTCACCGGGCTTGGTTCGAGCTCGGCAACAACATCGGGAGGGTAGAACACCCATCCTACAACCCTAACATGGTGTATACACCAAGAATCCATCCATTCCTAGCTTTTTTTAGGTTGAAATGAAGAGAGAGTGGCATGGGAGGTTATACTTACCTCCGACAGTGATTCCGGCAACAAGGCTGTAGCTGGCACCAAGGTAGGCCTTCAATCCCCTTCTCCTTCCTCTTCTTCTTCTTCTTCCTCTCCTCTTTCTATCCTCTCCTATGTTTGGAACAAGGGAAATGAGAAAATGAATCCTCATTTCCCAACTTATAACTTAAGTTGGGCCTTAGGGTCCATTTGGTTTAGGCCTCTTTTGAACCAATTGGGTCAAAATGAGTTTTGGGACACAAGGATCCACACATTTAGGTCCATAAGGTGTTCACATCAAGAGGAAGGTGTGGAGGATGATTTGGAATCATCTGAACCATTTACGATGTGAGTGGTGGGACCCACGGCATCGAAACCTCGATAGTAGCCAGTGTAGCCACTGGAAACAGGCACCGAATTCATACCCAGGCTGCTTTCGGTGGCTTATTTCTATCCTATGGTTGGCCTCGCACAAGTGGCTGCCCTCGGACATGCTTAAGGCCTTTCGACAATTATGGCGCGTGCCAGAAATCAAGCATGGGGAGTCGAGTCACTTACCGTCTAGGATCGGAAGGTATAAACCCCCCTCTAGTTAGATAGGAATGTAATGCACGAACATGTGGGGTCATCCCTACCCCTTTGGCAATGCGCAGCCATGGGCCAAAACTCTATCGTACTTCTCATCTCCGATCCGAGGCCTATCATAACAATTTTAAATTAGACCAGATTAGGGTACGAGTGTAACAGGGTGTAGCATTTCTGAAAGGTTCATCGAACATACCACAATTGAGTTATCCAACACCTTACCCCTATTAGCAAGGGGATGTAGCATGGGGAATGTTCCTAACCACAATATCATACATGCCTTTATAATGATACAATTATTATGAACCACCTGACACCGGTATGTCCATCAGTCACAAAGCAGGCCCATCTCCAAGTATAGTCCCGGGGTACATGATACCAGGAGCACATCGGCCACAAGGTGTAACCCACGACTATATACCTATCTAGTATGCAAAATAGTTGAGTATGGACTACGCAACACCGGTATTCCCATCGACCATGAAGTGTATAAATTTTCAAATGCAGTCCCTGAGTACACGATACCAGTAACACATCAGCACAAAGTGTAATCCACGACTACAACTAACTCTTATGCACTTAATTAATACATGAATGCAACAAACATACTACAATCACGGCACTGGTACCACCTTGGCCACACCGGATTCCATCTCAGACATACAACAAACACTTGATGATCATGGTACCGGTACCACCTCAGCCACACCGGATCCTACCACACATAACAATATACATCTCATGTAAATTCTATCAAAATAATACATATGATAGAACATCATCATCATTTAAGCAATTTAAATAATCATGCAAAAATCTATACATGTGAGCATTTCTAAAATAAATAAACATCAACCATCCTTCACCTTGTTTGAGTTCAAATGGATAGGGTTTCAAGTACGGCCACCGAGTGTTTAATTCAATTTTGGCTACGGGGTATGTGTGCATCACTATCCTAGGCACAAAGGTAACCGAACGTCAATACATGTCGAGAACATCGGGAGGGGCCTACAGGGATCACCCCCAATGGGTACAGATAAGGTCCCATAGTGACAATACTATTACTAGAAACACTCATCGAAAATATGCACTGTCCACCAGAAATATCAGTGTTATTTTCGGTGGGTGTAACAGAGAGGTCCTAAGACTTCTCATGTTCACCAGAAATAGTCACCAAAAACAGACCCAATGTTTTCGGTGGCTTGTTTCCACTGGCAGTACAGAATTGCTCATAAAATTTGGGGCCTTTTAAGCCATTAAAGTCCGATTCCACCGAGCCATTTGGTAGATACGCTAATCGAACGATTGAAACCCTAGGTGGTCATTTGGTCAATCTTATTGTCGGAGCTCACTAGACTTGGTTTGAGTCGGCAACAACACCAGGGAGGTGAAAAACAAAATCCCTGAGCTCGAGAGGGTTTGTGGACCAAGATTTCCCCATATACCTAGCTTACCTTAGCTTAAAATGAAGAAAGAGAGTGGTAGAAGAGGTAGCACTTACCTCCGACAGGGATCCCGACAACTAGGTGGGCAACTGGCACCAAGGTGAGCTTACCTCCTCCTTCTTCCTCTTTTTCTTCTTCCTTCATCTTCTTCTTCTTCTTTCTTCCTCTCCTCTCCTTTCCCTCTTCCACGATTTTGTACAAGTGAGAAATGAGGAATAGTTCCTCATTTCCACTATATAGTAAGTTAGGCCTTAGGGTCTGTTTGGCTGACCTTAGTTTGGTCCAAGTAGGTTAATCTGACTTCTGGGGCACGTGGATCTGACTCCTTTGGTCCGTAAGGTGCACATGTCATGAGGAAGGTGTGGGAAAGTATTTGGAATATCCAGGGTTGTCTATAATGCGGGTGGTGGGACCCAAGGGCATTAGAACCCAACCAGTAGCCTAAGTGGCCAGCAGAAACAGGCCCAAGCTGTTTCCAGTGGCATATTTCTGGTGGTCAAGGTAACCTGTCTTGACTGCTTGTTTTTCACCAGTTGGCCTCTCACAGGTGGTTGTCCTAGGATGTGTTAATGGTCTTCCGATAATTTTGGTGTGTGCTGGGATTCAGGTGTGGGGTGTCAGATCACTTACCGTCTGGGATCAGAAGGTATGAATCCCCTTTAGTTGGACTGCCAAGCAATACACGAGCATGTATGGTCATCTCTCCCCCTTCTGCAATGGGCAGCTACAAGCCAAAACCCGATGGTACTTCCCACCTCCGGTCCGAGACCTATCACAACAGTCCAAATTAGACGGGGTCAGGGCACGGGTGTAACATTAAATGTCTAATCATACATATGAGTTAGGATACATAGGGGAATATTTGAATTATGCATCTAATAGGATGACTGTTCGTTCAACTGGGTAAAGTGGGTGCCTAACACCTTCCCAACTTCATAACCTAGCTCTTACCTTAATTTTTAAACCAGGATGAATCAATCTCGGGTCCATTCCATAGGAATAGGCCCACATCCAGGGTCCTAGGCCCTAACCCTAGGTGGCGACTCCAGATTTTTATGATTCCCAAACCCCATATTGGCTATAGTTTATTATTGAAAGAAATCACCCCCAATAAAAGAGGGAAAGAGCTATTCATGAAAGAGGCCCCCCAAGTATCATCCTGAGCGGTGATACGGCAGTGCTGGGGCCATGGGTATATGTGCGCTACCCTCACACATTGTCTTATATCTCTAGACTCTTGTAGGAGTTTCTCTTCATGGAGGAGGGGGTTTCCACAATGTTCCTTGCTATTCTTCCTCCATCGTTGACTTCGGCGATCATTGCAGAAGTTTTTATGCACTTTCACTTTGCAAGTGCGTCATCTCTCTCTCTCTCTCGCTCGCTCTCTCTCTCTCTCTCTATTTATCTATCTAGGGGAATTTACTATCACTCCCCTACACTTGGCCTATATTTACAAAAACTCCCCTATCTTTTACTTTTTTACTGATACCCCCTGCTTTTTGATTTTTACATCTCTTTCTCCCTTGCTTTTTTTAAATGCCCAAATTACCCTTCCTTTTCACTTGTAACCAACCTATTATGCTTTTTTTCAAATTGATTGGTTCAAAACATGGTTTGAACCAAACCACTAACAAGTTTTGTCTCATCTAATCATCAAGGATATTGTAAATTCAAAAAAGAATAATTTTGTATCTGATCTATATCTATATCGGTATCATATGTATCGGGTGCCACACGTTTCTTATTTTTTTTAATCCTTAGATTGGTTGAGACCGATACCAATCTAATACCGACAAAAAAATAGATTGCTAAATTTTTGATTATGGATGAGATAAATAATAATAATAATAATAATATTAATATTAAATAAATAAATAATATGTTTGAGGATACTTCAGCTATGTCAATATTCTTGATGATTAAATGAGACAAAAATTGTAAGTGGTTTGGTTCAAACCATATTTTAAACCAATCAATATGAAAAAAATGTAATAATTTATGAGTGAAAAGAAAGGGTAATTTGGGTATTTAAAAAGAGCAAAGGAGAAAGAGATGTGAAAATAAAAAAGCAGGGGAGTATCAGTAAAAAAATAAAATAAAAGGTAGGGGAGTTTTAGTAAATATAGGCCAAGTATAGGGACTGATAGTAAATTCCCCATCAATCTATCTATCTATCTATCTATCTATCTATCTTCAACCCTAGGTATTTTTCAAAAAAAATTGAGTTATTGGTTAGTTTATAGTTTAGGTTCTTTCAGGGGTTCTCTCTTTCTAAACTCTAGGTTTCCATCGTTTGAGAATCATATTAGCAAAGATTAATCAATTTTCCCCTATTTAAAATTGATTTTTGTTAATTTAAATATTTACTGATTATTTCTTTGCCACATAAGAAGAACTAGCAAGTGTGTGACGATGGTTGTGGGAGTGCGAGCAGGGTAGAGGTTGGGTGTGGTGAGCAGATTAATAGGAAGCAGCACGGTGTGATGAGCAGGGCATCGGCTGGTTGTGGCGAGCAACGAATGCACTTAAGTGCAGAGAGAAAGTAGTAGTTGACTTGCTTGTTAATGTGACAGCAACTGTAAGAGGTTGATGCTGGATTTCTCAATGATTTTGATAGTGAAATTTAACAAATGGACTATAGAATTTAGTGGTGTTTGAGGTCGCATCAGAAGAATCTCCTTCAATCAAAATTTACATTCATCAGTGTAAGTTTCAACAGATGGGTTGAGCCTTTCCTACTACTAAATACCATTAATGCTTCAAAATTCTTATATAACTCTATAGAGAAAAGAAAAGAGGGCAAGATTTGATTAATAGGTGAATGACCTCTAATGTTCTTTTTGTCCTCTATTTGTTGCAGTCCATATTACTTCACGATGAACGCCGGATATACACATTCATTTAGTTCGTGGTGGCCAAATACTTAGGCACCGTTTGACAACGTTCTGTTTCTGCCGTTTCTGCGTTTTCTTGTTCCCAGAAACGGAGAAACGGCCTAAAAAGTGTTTAATAAAGTTGTTCTATTTCACCCGTTTCTAGAAACATAAATCAAAATTTATGCCTATTTACAATTCTAGAAACGACTTTGATGAAACAAGTCCGACTTGTTTCGTCATTTCTAGAAACAAATTTGAGAGGAAAAAAAGGCAGTTGTGCTCGATAAATCTCTCAACTATTTAAACCTAAAAGAGGCAACCAAACCCTCTCTCCCTTTTGGGCATCCGATGAAACTATTGGGCTTTTTAGTGGCATTATGTCTGCAAAAAATATTTCGAGAAACAGGTTTATCAAACACCAAAAAATCCATTTTTGTTTCTAGAAAAGTGAAAAGCCGTTTCTGCTTTTTCTAGACACAGACACAGAAAAAACGTTATCAAACGGTGCCTTAGAGATATCTGCTCGACAACAATATCGACCTTCTTCTGAACTTGATCCACCCACACCTCCCCCTTAAAAAAGATGATGAACCAGCTTCAAGAACTAGAGAAGCAGCTCTTAGATGATATCAATGAAGATGAAGAGATGCCAATTAGTTATTATCGTGAACTTAATTACCACCCCCACTCAAATGTACCGGCACCTGAACTAGAGCCAATAGCACCAGCACCCACTTCAAATCGTTTCTGAGGGTTTATATTGATAGACATAACAGGGTCAAAATTGTCTTTTCTAGTTCTAAACTAACTATGTTATGCTTAAGGAGTGCGGTAGATATTTTTAGAAAACTAGCGTGGTCCCAGATATAATTTAAAAAATAAAGGGTGCAAGAAAATTTCCAAAAAAATAAAAATAAAAATTAAGCTTTTGTTTCTTTTCTGTTACAGAGATAAAGCATTTATCTGTACTAATGCAACAGCTTGGTTACATATGTATGTGTAGTTAACAGAATACTTCTATTTACAAATTCTTAGTAAATGCTTTGTAATTTCCCTAGGGTAGGAAAGTTAAAGCAAGCTTGCAATCAAACATGAGTTCTTATGCAAAACAAGGAACATCTCCATCTCATGCCTATAGGGTACTTGGTTCTTGTCCTCCTTTTCTCACCAACTTAAAAAAGTCCGGGCCAAATCGTCAAAAGAGACAATAGACCTACACGGGACATCCATCATCATTACTCTGATGATTATCTTACAGTTGTCGTAGAAGAAGATCGCCACATTAAGGAATGCTCCATCCCTACCAGAAACGGGATAGAGGATAAATGTAGGGAGTATTTATTGAAAAAACAAAAATGCCATTTCAGTGTCATTGTACAAGATTCTAATAAAAAAAAAAATGAGAATGAAAGATGAATTAGATGGGGCAATCTAATTCATTGTGTATAAGTCTTTTCACCATATATATATTTTTTTTTCAAACATAACCCTCCCCTGTTGCATGAATAACAACCCAAGAAAATAATACTGTTGGAAGCCCAGAGAAATCTCTGCTTGTGTATGACATGTAAAAAAAAGAACAGTCCTAGCTCCCTCTACCCATAGAATTGATCCGGGGAGAATTGGAGTCATATGTTGTTTGAAAGAGAGACATATATGTTGTAAAGAGAGAGCTTAATTTTTTTTTTCAAAGAGCAATATGATGTTCATATTTTTATTATAATAATAATAATAAGAATGATGTCTTTCGATCCATTTCACCCCTTTATATTTTCCGTAGTATTAAATTTTGTTTTTTGTCTTTTTGTTTTTTTTGTTTTTTTTGTTTCATTTTCTCTTTATATATTTTATTTTTAAGGTAAGCATGCACACAGCATGCACTCTTGATTGTGCCATCATCATAAAGAGATAAAATATGGTTAGCAACATTGGGTCGAAACATTTTAAACATCTCAGCAAATTAAACTCTATAACCTTGCATTACCTAGAGGCCAGATCCTCTCCTGGAGCATGACCTCCTCCAACAATCTCATGTTATTCATTGAGGTGGCTCCCACACTCCTTGGATGATATGAGATTATTGCAGGAGATCATGGTCCAGGAGATGTTTGGGGTTCCATTACCTACATCCTATGATGGGCCACCCATAATAAAACGTTACCAAAGGTCACCTGACATCAATTATAGTGAACTATTTATGACAACACCTGGTCACTTAAGATCCATGGGGATATTCCCCTAATATAGATCGTGTTACATAATGTCAACACAAACTACGAAGAATAATCACAGATGTGACATCCAATATTCGACCTTTTTTCTGTTCTAAAGATAACATGGTGAATCATTGAACCGGTCCTTAGTGGTAAAATTATAGGGGGTATGTGCCAGATGTTGTAAAAATAGGACTCAATTCGATTGGGTGTTTTTAAAAACACTTTTGTTTGTTATAAAATCTGTTATGGAAAATATATACGGCCACATGGGAGGGCCAAAACAAGGCCAAACGGATGGCAAACTAAAAAGTGGGTTAGTCAACCAATCCTATCAAAAGAGTTTGGACAGACAGGTGGCTGGATGAGCACCAACAAGCAAGGGAAGCTACATGAGTGTCTTACTATTCGGTCATCCAAGCCGGAAACGCCCAACTGTGTCAATTCACCGAATGGGCCATAAGCCCAAGGGGTTCATTAATCAAACGATGGACGCATAAACCGCTACCTCGGTGAGTAGCTCAATGATCAGGTTACTTGACTCAAGTCGCTCGGTCTAAGAATCCAACACTACCCTTATCAGGAAACTCAAAAAGGAATTTATCAGGCTCGGCACATGGGTCACAAGACATGGATTAGCCCTAGTCCGCAAAGGACTATTGAAGGAACCACGAATCTACCCCTTGAGGGAAGGATATTTAGTCAGATTCCCTGAATCATGGCCAATGTAACGACCCAAGAATACGGCAAGTACCAAACCCACCTGGGAGATCGGAGGGGTGTCCCCACCAAGAATACGGCTAGTACCGAGGAGTTTGGAAGATCGGTGAGGATGTGCAAACTTTAATCCCACATCTACTAGGGAGAGATTCTTGGACTAGTTAATAACCTCTAGCCTTCTTAATACGGCACAACGCTTTTTAAAGCATTGAGGCCCATGGGTCAAAGGGGACAATATTGCATAAGGTTAATGGGGTCAGAGCATTACAAATGGTATTAGAGTGGACCCCGATAGTGTATGAGACCACAGCGAAGACGCTATACCGAAAGAAAAAAAGTGTAACGATTCAAGAATATAGCAAATACCAGACCCGCCTAGGAGTCGATGAGGTGTTCCTACCAAGAATACAGCTAGTATTAGAGGGTTTGAAAGATCGGTGAGGGAGTGTAAATTTTAGTCTCACATCTCCCAGGGAGAGATTGCTCGACTAGTTAATAATCTTTAGCCTCCTTAACATAGCAAAATGCATTTTAAAGCCTTGAGGCCCATGGGCCAAAGAGGACAATATTGTGCAAGGTTAATGACATTGGAGCGTTACAGCCAATCCGCGAAGCTCCCATAGCTGGAATGATCTCTATATTCACTTCCCTACTACAACTCTTACTATACTCAAACTCCTACCTGCATTAGGAGATGATCAAAGCGAGACTCTCACCCAACGGCCATCATCTTCAGCTATGAAAACCCAGGTAAACCTCTTCCCAGAGCATCGATCTTTTTCCATTCTTACTAGAACTATATGTTTATGGAGAAATATGACTTAGGCTTTAGAGAGTCCCCCGCCAAATTAGTCCGGCGCTCACTCTCTTGTGTTAATTTTCCTATGCAGGACACAAAGACTGCCTATGTGCAATATCTTGATACACAAATTGGTGTCATCCATGGGAAACATTATTCATGTCATCTACTCAAAGTCATGGATCTGCGTGATGGATGTCCAGCACATCCTCACCCTGTTTCGCAAGGAGAGCCACAAGCAGAGACTTGTGCATCATCTCACCCCGAGCATATGAAATCGAGGTGGGAGACATCCGAGATGAATCTGGCATACAAAGGGAAGAATATGTGAAGGAATAGATACAAGTACCACTGTTCGAGGAGGAGCCAGACCGAATGGTGCAGCTTGGAGCCTGATTGAAGCAAGGACAAGACCAGGAGATACTTCATTTCCTCAGGGAAAACACGGGCGTCTTCTCTTGGTCAGTGCAAGACATACCCAACATTCCCAGAGATATTGTTGAGCATGCCCTCAATGTCAACCAAGGGTAAAAGTCGATACAACAGAAGAGAAAAAACTTCGCTCCTTAGTGACAGAGAATCATCGACGAAGAGGTAGGGAAGTTGAACACCTCGCACCTAGTTAGGTAGGTACAATTCCCCACATGGCTCACCAATATTGTGATGGTCCTAAAATCGAAGAGAAAATGGAGAATTTAGATCGACTAAGATGACCTCAACAAAGCCTATCCAAAAGATTGTTATCCGCTCCCAAGGATTGACCAGCTGGTTACGATGGCGGGCCACAAGATGTTGATCTTTATGGATGCATTTTTAGCATAATTAGATTAGGATGAAGGAGAAAGACAAAAAGAAGATGGCGATCTTGACCGAATGAGGCAATTAATATTACAAAGGGATATCATTCGGCTTAAAAAATGTTGGGGCTACGTACCAAAGATTGGTGAATGCCATGTTCTCAAAGCAAATTGAGAGGAACATGGAGGTATATATGGACAATATACTCATAAAAAGCATGGAAGTTGATCAACATGTGACTGATTGGGAGGAAGGCTTCAAAATACTGTAGCAAAATCCGATGAAGTTGAACCCCATGAAGTACGTATGTGGGGTTACCGCAAGAAAATTCCTAGGGTTCATGTTTCAAAGAGAGGAATAGAAGTAAATCCAAGTAAAATCCACGTGATACAAGATATGACCCCACCAAGAATTGACTAGGAGTTTTAGAGGTTAGTTGGTCAGGTCGCAGCCCTCAAAAGGTTTGTTTCTCAGGCTAGCAATAAGTGCCTACCTTTCTTCAGTACGCTAAAAAACCTACAATCCCCAAAGGATTTCCTTTGGACATTTGAGTGTCAAGATGTCTTTAAGGCCTTGAAATCCTACCTTGCATCACCACCACTCCTCGTCCGACTAGAGCCAGGAGATGAATTACACATCTACCTTATGGTCTCTCTAGTAGCCATCAGCGCAACCCTAATAAAAGAATAGGAGAAGTAGCAACGACATATTTACTACGTCAACCATATTCTCATAGATGCAGAAACAAGATACCCCCAGCCAAAAAAAGGCTTAACCATGGTCACCACCGCGTAGAAATTGAGGCTCTATTTTCAAGCCCACTAGGTTGTCATACTGACCGACCAACCTCTCAAGAAAATATTGCACAAGCCAAGCATGTCAAGGCGACTTGTACGTTGGTTGTCGAATTAAGTGACCATGATATCTCTTATCAATTCCATATGGCCATCAAGGGCTAAGCGTTAGCAGACTTCATAGTGGAGTGTATACCTTGACAGACAAAGAAAAAGAGATCTAAGATGAGGCTGTCATAGGACTCTGGACCCTGTACGTGGACGGATCAAGCAACGAGATGGGAAGTGGAGTAGTCCTAATCCTAACCAGCCCTGAGGTTTTAAAATTCAATACGCACTGCGGTATACCTTCGTCGCCAATAACAATGAAGCAAGGTACAAACCTTAATAGCTAGACTTAGAGTGGCTCGGGCCATGCAAGTGGAGGAACTCTTCATCCGTAGTGACTCCCAACTCATTGTGAATCAGGTGAAGGGAGAATGCATGGCAAAAGAGGTTAGGATTTTCATTTATTTAAAGGTGGTAAGGAGCTTAATCACTTGGTTACCAAATTTGAGATCCGATAAGTCTCAGACAAATAATGCATCCATGGATGCCCTATCTCAACTAGCAACGACGGAGAATGAAAGCATAGGTCAAACGATATATGTTGATATATTAGAAAAGCCAACTCACTAGGAAAAATAACTATGCTACACTGCCCAGGAGCCAAGCTAGATGGACCCAATTGTGAGATACCTGAAGGATGACTCTCTACCCAAAGATTGCACCGAAATGCAAAAATTAAAAAATCAAGCAGTAAAGTATATTCTTAGAGAGGAAGGGGCGCTATGCAAAAGAACGATCTTTGGCCCCTCCTCACGTACCTTGGCACCTCAAAGGTAGGATGCACACCAGTCGAAGTACACGAAGGCATCTGTGGAAGCCACCTAGGAGGACAAGCCCTGACCTAACATGCAGAAGGGCGTGATGGCATAATTTTGTAAATGCTGGTCTTGCCAAATACATGCTCCAATAACACCGAGTGACTGTTGAGTTATCCTCTATCATCAACCTGATACTTTTGCGATGTGGGGATGGATATCCTGTGTTAGTTCGTGCCTGGACAGGGTAAGGTGAAGTTTCTCCTAGTAGCGATAGACTACTTTAAGAAGTGGATTGAAGCGTGTCCATTCATCCGAATCACAGAACAGAACATGGAAAAGTTTGTGATGGACGATGTGATCTATAGGTTTGGCATCCCAAAGACATTTTGACAACCTAGCTTTCAGAAACTTTTGTAAGGAATATCACATCGAGTTCCAAAACAAATCTGTGAGGCACCCCAGATCAAATCCAAGCAGAAGTATCCAACTGAACCATGTTGGACAAGCTAAAGAAAAGGCTCGAACTAGAGCGAAAGAGGTGGGCGGTCGAGCTACTCGGTGTATAATGGTGTATCGAACAAAAGTGCGAACCCCAACAGGTGAAACACCGTTCAAGTTGGCATACTGCATAGAAGTTCTAGCCCCAGTAGAAGTCCTAGTAGGGTCTCATAGATCCCTCAGTTTTGATGAGAATACTAACGAGGAAGGATTATAAACCAACCTAGAATTCTTAGACGAAGTGTAGGAAATGACAACCATGGAAAATGAGGCATACAAGAGGAGGACTGAGCGGATTTACAACTCGGAGGTCAAAAGGATAGTGTTCCAAGTTAGTGATTTTGTCTCTGGAGGAAGGAAATTTCTGATCCCCACAACACAGGCAAGTTAAGTGCTAACTGGGAAGGACCATATATAGTCTCCAAAGTCCTATGCCCGAGGACGTACCACTTGCATACTCCGGAGAGTAAAGTTATCTCAAGGGCCTAGAATTCAGAGAACCTCAGAAAAACTACCAATATATTTGTCATATACGAACTGAGCGAATCACTAAGCTACTTATTAGTTCCAATTGTTAGTTTCCCTTACATTTTGAAATAAAACCTAATCTATGTTATATGCTTTTTACAAAGTCAAAATTTTTGCTGATCATCTCGATAGCAATCCTAATGACCAACCCTTATGTTGGCAAAATAAAGCCTAGTCTACATCGATCAGCAACACCTAAGGGCCCAATCCTTGAATTGGCCAGTAAGCCTGGTCTGTACCAATCAGTAAAAACTTAAAAAATCCAACTCCGAGCAGTAAAAACTTAAAAAATCCAACTCCGAGTTAACATACAAGCTTGAACTATATTTTTTGGCATAGGCATAACTGTTTTCTAAAAGGCTGGCCATCCTTGGTTGGCAACACAAAGCCTAATCCCTACCAATCAGCATATCGAAGCACAACACAACCAAGCAGTAATTCAAGCAATGAAGCTCTTCATTCAAAAAGGAAATCCGAAAGAGGCTATTTTACAAGGTGCACTTAAAAAAATATATGCAAGACAGCTCATGCCTCGCTTTACTCAAAGTCATCGCTAACGCCCGATAGCTCCACGGTCAGGTTTGCTCCTTTGGTAGCCTCTGGGCCCTCTTTAGTTGCTGGTTGGTTCAATTTTCAAGCCTTCTCTTCTTACTTGATCTCCTCCCTAGTCCAATAGTGTACAGGCTTGAAGGACTTGAAATCGAACAATGGCTGCTTGGCAAGAACGAAGTCCTAATAGTCATGAGTCCCATAAATGTAAACGTCAACGTGAAAAGCCACGACGTAATTTTCCAAGTCCTTCGAAGACTTGTACCTTTCGATCGCATAGGCTTTAGCACTGGACACCATCTCTTGGGTGACTTTGAGCTCTTCTTCTAGCCGAGCCACTTTTCATTCAGTCTCCTCCCTCAAGGACTGTTCATTTTGAGAAGTGGCTTTCTCTTCACTGAGCTGAGCCCAAACGGAACCCAAATCAGCATCGTAGATCCAAGTGCATCCTATAAGGCATTCTTCTCCCCCTATCAACCAGCCTTGTCGGCCTTGTGAACCTTAAGAATCAAGGAAACCTAGGCCTCCAGAACAACCTCACATTCTCAGGCATCCAAGGGAGAACCTTGAGTCGCCTTGATCTCGACCTTCATCCTCACCAACTGCTCAATAAGGGTAGCAATCTCCTGGACCTTAATCATAGCAAAGGCCTGTAATAAGCTCACCAACTTAGCAAGCCTATCTGCCCAGTTATAAGCCTCTGAAGCATAAGACGTGGCCTGCACAAAAAAGGTTAGTATCTGAAAAACCAATAGTAGTCCAAACCACCACAAGTAAAATCTCACCCAAGTGAATGTCGCTCTTCCCTAGTGGCCAAGCTCCTTCATCGACATCTCATTGAGGATTGGATGATCCTGGGTCAACACTTGTGGGCCTAATAATTGGCCATGAAGTTCTCATCAAAGATCGAGTAGCTATCATGGAGGATAATCCACCGCTAGTTCTCATCATCAACGGCCACACAGTTGCCCCGAGCTTTCGTAACCTCCACTCCTCCCCAAACCAGGGGCTATCGAGAGAGGAAGGTCTTCCTCCTGCTCTAAATAGTCGGGTGATGAAAAAAACCCATGGTCTGAATGGTTTCCTCTGTTCAATGGAAAACCTATAGTGACCACCACGATCACTGCTAGACGGCCTAACCAAACGAAGTGCTTGAAGGGTGAGGTGCTGGCTCGTCACCACCATATGTAGGCGTATTCACGGGTTAGTCACAATAGCCGTCACAGTCTCTCCCATGGCAGGCGGTCTAGTTACACTCGCCACTTCAGTTCCATATCAAGTGGCTAATTTAGTAGTAGAACCAATCTCCTCCTTTTCTGAGGGCAATCGACCACTTTACTCTTCCTCTCTTGCTGCACTTGTCCTGACTTCAGTTGGAGGACTTGTAGGAGGCAAAGACCACCTGGATCATGTTATGACCGAATGATATTGCAAAACAAGATTAAAGTTGAAAATATGATTTAAAAAAAAAAGGAAAATAGCGAGAAAGAAGAATAGTTACCCTAGAATGACGGTCACCTGCAGATAACCTATGCCTGGAGAGGAAATCCTCATCCGCTAGCAGGTTAATGTCGATGGAATGGCCTGAATCCTTTAGTGCATCGAATGTCTAGTCGTCAACACCCATCAAGGTTGGATCGATGTTTTCTATGGGGATATCTGGTTCGACCCACACATTGTCGATTGGCAGACCTTCGACTCTAGAGGCAAAGAAAAACCTGTTCTTCCATCCCATTATGGAAGAAGGATTCCCCTCCACGATCTTGGGGTTGCCACACTGACTCAGCATATACCAACCACAATGGCCACCCCATGAGTTTAGGTAAAAGAGGGTAAAAAAAAGGTTGTGGGATGTTGTTCGGTCCATCTCATGAACCAACATGCTAAACCCTATCAGACTCCACCAACTGTTCGACAAAAGTTGGGATGGACAAATGCCAAAGTATTGAGACACCTCAGTTACCAAAGAATGGACAAGAAAATGGAGGCCTCTGATGAAGGCCTCTTAAAAAAAAAGACTTCACCGCCAGACGATGTGTAGGAGAACTTGTGGGCAGCAGGTGCTTGAAGGGTGACAGTATCAAGAATATGGAACTTAGACCTAATGTGGAGCATGTCCTCTATCGTTAGATGGCTAATATAGTTCAAAGCCTCAAACCCAATGCCCGTGGGGATGAAGGCAGGTGTGATCATGTGTGGACACTAAGCAAGGCCAGATCGGGACCAACCCCTGAGGGAAGTACAGTCACCAGAGCCAATACTATAGAAATGATAGCATCACCCTCTTTTATAGGGTCTGACACAAGGGCAGGAAGTGTAAAAATGGCCTCATTTGTAGTGCTATCTCTGCCTCCATGTTTTAGGAAAAAGACATTAAGAAAGGGAATGGAGTGGAAGAAGTTGAAAGGAGGCTTATTGGTAAGAGGACAGAATCCAGCAAGTGAGAAGACTGTGATGGCAATAGAGGCAACACAGAGAAAAAAACTAGAAGTTATACTAGAAAACTGGACAAAGTAGCAGACAAGGATATGAGGGAACAAGCTCTCAAGCACAATGAAGAAGAAAGCACAATGAAGAAGAAAGCGCGATAAAGAAGACGAACAATGAAGAGGCTTAACATATCGGTCCATCCAGGATATGCATGGGCCAGACACCCTCTATTCTACTCCACTACTTTTGGCCTGAATGACATGGTGGAGCAAACACCAGACACCTAAGTTACTATGTAGCTCCGCTTTTTGCATATGCCCACAAAGACAGTGATGCTAAAGTTCCTTCAGAAGTTTCCTCCCAAGGAATTTCGATTAAGACACCACGCTTCCTGAGGCGCAATGCCCTGTCTAGTTCCAAGGGAATTAAATCTTATTCTTCTTTATACCACATTTCATATTTCATTTAAAATTGTGCATTTGTCAACCCATGCCAAATTAAAAAGAAGGTCTCAACTCCAAATCAAAAGTACAAGGACCCATGGACTTACATATGGTCCAACACCATAAAACAAGGGTCTCTTATTTTTCAAAAGAATGTCCCATCTCAAGACACAGGCTTATTTTTTTCTTCTCAATAGGGTTTTTATATGTTCAAAATAGGTACCTTAGTCAAAAATTTTATTTTCATACATCAAGCAACTGAATGGTATGATCATTAGCCAAAAGCCAAAGTAGGACTTCATCCTTTAGCAAGCTAAAAAAAAAAAAACAAAAAGAAAAACAAATAAAACAAAGTGGAAAAAGCAGAAATTGGTTTTCCTCCCCCACACTTAAGTCATGCAATATCCTCAATGCGTGGAAAGAATTAAAAACGAAGACAATGCAAGGGGGTCATACCTGATTAAAATTTAGTCATTAGTGTAAAGAGGTTCATGGAGATCTATGACCTCTTCACTACTAGTATTAGGAAACTTGAAGAATGGCTTCAAACGCTAACCATTAACCTTCGGAATTATCCCTGTTCCTGGATTCAAAATCTCCACAGCCCCATGGGGATATACATTATGGACAATAAATTGGCCATCCCATCAGGATCTAAGCTTACCAGGAAAAAGATGCAATTGAGAGTTGTACAATAAGACCTTATCACCAATTACAAAAGATTTGCGCAGAATGTGTTTATCATGGAAAGCTTTTGTCTTTTCCTTGTAAATCCTAGAATTTTCATAGGCTTCATTCCTAAGTTCCTCCAACTCAGATAGTTGGAGCCTACGATGAATTCTCGCATCAGACAAATCAAAGTTGAGCTTCTTGATGGCCCAAAAGGCCTTATGCTTCAACTCAACTGGTAAGTGACAAGCTTTCCCATACACCAAATGGTAGGGAGACTGACCAAGAACGGTCTTGAATGCAGTCCGATGGGCCCACAAGGCATCAATGAGCCTAAGGGACCAATCTTCATGGTTGGGATCAACGGTTTTCTCCAAGATTTGTTGGATCTGCCTATTAGACACCTCCACTTGGCCACTAGTTTGGGGGTTAATAACTTATGGGTGATCCCATACTTTTTTATTAGGGCCTCAAAAGGCCGATTCAAAAATGAGTACCCCTATCACTAATTATTGCATGTGGTGCACTAAAGCAGGAAAAAATGTTCTCTTTGAGAAACTGGACCAACACTTTGTGGCCATTAGATTTACAAGGTATGGCCTCTATCCATTTAGAAACATAATCAATAGTCAAATGTATGTACAGATTCCCAAAGAAATTAGGGAATGGTCCCATAAAATCGATGTCCCAAATATCAAAGATCTCAACTACCAAAATAGGGTTGAGGGGCATCATGTTCCTCTTATTGATACGGCCAAAAGACTGGCAGGTGGAACAAGCCTTGTAAAAATCTAAAGCATCTCTAAAAAGAGTGGACCAATAAAATTCGCATTAGAGAACCTTTGCAGCAGTTTTCTTAGATCCAAAGTGTTTACCACATGCATGATCATGACAAAAAGAGATAATAGAATGTTACTCATGATTAGGAACACATCGTCGGATAATCTGATTTGAACATATCTTAAATAAATAAGGATCATCCCAGAAAAAGTGCTTAACTTGGGAATGAAATCTATACTTATCTTGGGTGGACCAGTGATCCGGAGTCACACCTGAAACTAAGAAGTTGAAATATTAGAAAACCATGGTTCACTGGACAATGCAAATAACTGTTCATCTGGAAAGTTCTCGTTGACTGGAGAATCGATAGTCAAAGATAGGAAGTCGGGATAAATGGTCTACAATTAGGTTTTCAACTCTTTTTTTATCCCTAATTTTTAAATCAAACTCTTGCAAAAGTAAAACCCACCTAATGAGACGGGCTTTGGCATCCTTTTTCTGAACTAAGTATCTGAGAGCAGAATGATCAGTATACACCACCACATGTGAACCAACTAAGTAAGACTGAAACTTTTCTAATGCAAACACAACCGTTAAAAATTCTTTTTCAGTGGTTGTATAATTGAGTTGTGCATCATTTAAGGTCCTACTAGCATAATAAATGATAGTGGGTAACTTATTAATCCTTTGACCCAAAACCGCTCCTATGAAAAAATCTGAAGCATCATACATCAGTTCAAAAGGTTCAGTCCAAACAGGTGGTTGAACAATGGGTGCATTGGTCAACTCCTTCTTAAGTTATTTGAAGGATTCTAGGTACTCTTTAGAAAACTTAAAAGTTTGATCTTTGGCAAGTAATGAAGTGAGAGGTCGGGCTAGCTGACTAAAGTTCTTAATAAACCTTCTGTAGAAGCCCGCATGCCCTAGAAAAATCAAACGTCCTTAACAGATTGAAGAGGTGGTAAATTATCAATCAAATCCACTTTGGCTCTATCTACCTTAATTCCCTCCTTGGATATTACATGGCCTAAAATAGTACCAGATTTAACCATGAAATGATATTTCTCCCAATTAAAAATTAAATTCTTAGATATACACCTTTTTAAAACTAGAGAAAGATGATAAAGACATTCAGAATAGGAATTCCCATGAATTGAAAAAGTCATCCATAAATACTTCTAAGAATTTTTTGACCATGTCAGAAAATATGCTCATCATGCATCGTTGGAACGTAGCAGGGAAATTACAAAGCCCAAAAGGCATATGCCTGTAAGAAAATGTTCCATATGGGCATGTAAAAGTGGTCTTATGTTGATCCTCTAAAGCAATTGGGATCTGGTTATAGCCGGAATATCCATAAAGAAAACAATAGTATTAATATCTAGCTAACCTCTCTAACATCTGGTCAATGAATGGTAATGGGAAGTGGTCCTTCCAGTTTGCCACATTAAGTTTCTTGTAGTCTATGCACACTCTCCACCCAGATTGGACACAGGTTAGAATTAGTTCATTATTGGCATTGGGAACTACAGTCACACCAGACTTCTTAGGCACTACGTGAACTAGGCTTACCCATTGGTTATCAGAAATAGGATAAATTATTCCATGATCTAAGCACTTTAGGATCTCTTTCTTAATAGCTTCCATCATCACTGGGTTAGCTCTTCTTTGGGGTTCCGTGGATGGTTTGGAATCCTCCATAAGATGTATATGATGTTGCACAATAGAAGGGCTTATACCCTTGATGTCAGCCATGGTCTAACCTAGGACTTCCTTATTATCTTTTAACACTTTAAGTAACTCCTCTTCCTGGATAGAAGTCAAATTTGAAGAAATTATTACAGGAAGAGTCTGGTCAGGCCCTAGGTAAGTATACCTCAAATTAGATGACAACTCCTTAAGATCTAGCTTAGGGGGCTCAACTATGAAAGGTTTGGGAATGGATTGGAAAGGGGTCCTAAGGGCTCCACAGGCGTGTGAAGACTCAAGACTTCAGAAAAGAAATTTTCACTATCATCATCCAACTCATCCATACACTCTTGGAATTCTGAATCAAAATTAATATCAAAGTTGGTAATTAAATCATCAGAAAAATTCAAAAAATCCTCAATCATATTAATCTCTTCTTCCATATGTGGTTGCTTGCCTATCCTAAACATGTTAAACTCAACAGTTTAGTTACCAAAAAATAATCTTAGGAAACCATTCCGGCAGTTGATTAATGCAATACTAGTAGCCAAGAATGGTCTTCTTAGAATTATTGGGATCTCATCCTTGGTTGAGAAGGGCTTGATATCTAACACAATGTAATCAACAGGGAAAATAAATTCCCCCACCTTTAGTAAGACATCCTCAACCATCCCTTTAGGAATTTTAACAGACCTATCTGCCAACTAAAGAGTAGTTCCAGTGGCTTTCAATTCTCCCAATCCAAGTTGCTTGTACACATGGTAAGAAAAAAGATTAACACTTGCGCCAAGGTCAAGTAAGGCATGCTGAATATAGGTGTTGCCTATGACACAAGATATGGTAGGGCTCTCTGGATCCTTATACTTGGCTACTATAGGTTGAGTAATTATGGAACTAATGTTACCTGCCAAGAACGCCTTTTTAGGCACACTAGTGATACGTTTGTGAGTACACAAATATTTTAGTACCTTTGCATAGGCGGGGATCTGGGATATGGCATCCAAAAGGGGGATGTTCACTTCTACCTTTTTTAAGACTTCTAAAATTTTTTCCATGGAAGTAGTCTTCTTTTTGTTTACCAAGTGATTAGGAAATAGGATAGGATGAACATAACTCTGTTAGGGATTTACCCTTGTTCAGAAGAATCATTTTTTGTTTCCTCAATCAAATCATCTTTAGTTTTAGAAAAGTCTTTAGGTTCATCAGACGAACCTGAAACAAGAGGAACACTTGTGTCTTCAAATGAAGGAGAGTTAACATGAGTAATAGATGAGGAAGATTTAGGAACGCTCTGTTGGTACTCTCTACCACTCCTAAGGGCATAAACAATATTACATTGGTTAGAGGGCCCTTGTTGGGTCTGACCTTATACTATATTCAGTGGTGCATTAGTTGATGTTTGTAAACTAACAGACTGATGATGCCTAAGGTTAGACTCTGGTTGACTGGATAAAGTTCCTTTCTCCCTCTCACACATAATTGAGACAACTTGAGTGAGTTTTCTTGTAAGATTTTGATGGCTTATCATGAGGAGAGTAATATTTTTTTCTAAGTCACTTATTCTACTTGTCTCTCCAGTGTTGGTAAACCTAGGGGGTTGCTAATAAGATGATAGGAGAGGGCCCTAGAAAACTAGCCTGAGGTCTTACATTTGACCTAGGGAAAGTATTTTGAGAAAAAGATTATTGTGCAAAGGGAGGCCTTTGGAGTCTAGGTTGACCTTGATTATGGAAATTGGAAGGCCCTGCTTGGCTGCCCTAATTCTAAGAGAAATTTGGGTGATTTCTCCATCCTGGATTGTAGGTATTACTATATGGATTATTCTGGTATAATTCATTAACACTATCATTAAAAGTGCCCCTAGAGGTGTTGGGGCATTCTTCTAGGAGATGTCCAGGAGACTGGCAGCAAGCACAAATCTTAACCAAATTGACTGATGATGGCTCTCTAGGAACAATAGCCTCAATTCTCTTAATTAGGCTATCCAAATGGGCTTCCTTGGCTACTATCCCATCCATAAAATATCTTTTTCCTCCTATGGTTCTTTCACTCTCTTGGGTTGATTCCCACTCACAGGTTTTGTCAGCTAAGTCAAGTAAGAATTCCCGTGCCTTTCCTTCATCTATAAAGGATGTGAATCCCTCAGGGCACATAGAGTCTATCATTTGTTTAGTTGGGTAATTAACACCCTCATAAATTATTTGACATAAATTCCATAAGTCTAGGCCATGGTGAGGGCATTCTTGGAGTAGATCCTTGAATATCTCCATAAGTTTGGAAAATGACTTACTAGACTTTTGTCGAAGCTGAAGGATATCACTTCTAAGCTTATTGGTCTTGTGAGTTGGGAAAAACTTCTTAAGGAAGATAACTGTGAACTGTTCTCATGAGGTTATGAAATTTGTGGGTAACCCATACAATCACTTCTTAGCTTGGTCTTTCAGTGCAAAAGTGATAAACCTAAGCTTAACAGTATCATCAGAAAATTGTTGGATCTTAATTAGAACACATACATCTTCAAATTTCCTTAGAAATAGGTATGCATCCTCAGAGGTCAACCCATGGAAGTGGGGTAACATAGTGATGTATTGAGATTTGAGTTCAAAATTATTGCCCTGGGCTTGTGGTAGAACTATGCAGGAAGGTTGGGCTGTTCTAGCAGGGTAGAACCAATTTTTCAGAGATTTAAGTGAAGGGTTTTGCTGTTGGTCTCCCATATTGAAGGGTTTTAAAGAGAGCAAACGTATAGGGTCACTACTTGTTGGATCTCTTCTTTCTAACCGATTCTTAGTATTACGTACCCACCTAACACTCATGTAACAGAAAACTATCCACAACTAGAGTAAGACAAGTACAAAAGAATGGATAGCAATTTCTTTTTTGATTTTTTTGATTTTTTTGGCTTTTTGTGAACTTACCTGCAGGGATCCGGGGTTGCTCAGGTCAATTGCTAAGGTACTACTACAGGGCAAAACCTGCCTTTATCATACTGTAAGGCATGGCAACCTCCATCGATACAACTATTATTACAAGTTGTTCATCTCAGGAATTCAATAAAAGACAAGGAAAAACAAAACAAAGCAAACAAAGCACTCTGAGTTACCAAAAGAAAGCAAAAAATAACATGGAACTATCTCCCCGGCAACGGCGCCAAAAACTTGTTTGAGATTTTAAATGTAACTGCAAGCGCACGGATCAGTGTAGCTATGGGTCGAACTCAGAGAGAGAGCAACCACTTTATTTTTTTTTTCTTTTAATAATGCGAAAGTGAACCTATTAATGGTTGTGATCTAATTTTAACTACCGTCCTAAACATATGTATCTAAAATAACATCCTAACCATTCGTCATCTAAGAATTTAAAGTCGCAAGCCACGCAATTAAAATTAAATAAACAAATAAGTGCAAATAAACAACCCACGTAATTAAAAAAAAATAAAGGAAAAAAATGCTGAAATAAAAATAAAGTAAAAGAAAGGGGAGAAAGCTAGAGAGAGACTCGCAAGTAGGTTTCTCTACTTAGGCCGAGGGATGCATCATAATATGAGCTTCCCTACTTGACCAGAGAGTCACTCTTACAAGGGTTACTCTACTTGGCTTTAGGGAAATGAAGACAATTAAAATAAAAGCAATAACTTGATGGTTCTATGGCTAGGAGGGGCAAAGCCAACACATACACTCGTCATGAACCTTGGGGGAAAGGGAAAGCAATAATGTAACAACTGAAATTAAAATCCTAAATTAAGAAAGAAAGTGTGGTCAAAAGAGGGAATGAGAGGGGGGAGAGAAGACTATTGAAGGAGCCTACTTACTTGAACTTCAACTCTTGAACTTGAAAGCTTGGGTGATTTGAGATACTACCAGTACTAAAAACCAGATCTAAAATAAACCTAATTTGAAATTTTTAGTATTAGAGAAAACAAATCTTGAAACAAAAAAAACAAAACTTGAAAGAAAAATGCTCCACGGCTTGTGATCTTGTCACCTAGATCTAAGCCTAGAACTATAACTTTAAAAATTACAACTCAGTTGCAAAAATCATAAACATAAAAGGCTGAATAAGAATAAAAGAGTGATTGCATTAATTAACATAGAAAAACTATTACAAAAGTGATTAAAACAAAAATAGAGAAGAACTAAAACTAAAGAGGGTGAGAGGGAGAGAGAGAATAAAACTTAGCATAAACTAGAAAATAAACTAAGGGGAATAATAATTAGGAGGGGGGAGGAAGGGGCTTTTATAGGGCTTTTGTCTTGCCTCCTTCCTTCTACAAGTTTTCTTTAAGAAAAGAAAGAAAATAAAATAAAATAAAATCTTAGTATAAATCCTCATTCTTTGAGATATTGTGTGAGAAAAGAGAGAATCTGTTTCCAAAATTAACGAATTCTATTCCTTCCTTGCAATATTAACCATTATCTTGCAATCTTGATTAAATCAGAAAGGAATCTCTGCATAGCATCTTCAAGATCTTATGACGTGACAAGGAGAGAGAATAATCTTTAGGATTTTGTAGGAGAGAGGATGTGGTACCAATGAGTGGGTCCCACCTTTGGACTGGTTCTTGATTTACTTTAAGCACTTTCTCTTGTAAACTTGGACACTAAAAAAAACAAGAAAAATAAAAGTAGTACTATCCAAAGTGGGGCAAAATGTACACTTATATCCCTAAGATTTCACACATTATTGTGCTCATCAAATTTTTTTTTTTTAGCTTGCTAAAGGATGAAGTCCTACTTTGGCTTTTGGTTAGTGATCATACCGTTCGGTTGCTTGATGTATGATAATAAAAGTTTTGACTAAGGTACCCATTTTGAACATATAAAAACCCTGTTGAGAAGAAAGAAACAAGCCTGTGTCTTGAGATGGGACTTTCTTTTGAAAAATAAGAGACCCCTGTTTTATGGTGTTGGACCATATGTAAGTCTATTGGTTCCTTGTACTTTTGATTTGGAGTTGAGACATTCTTTTTAATTTGGCATGGGTTGACAAATGCACAATTTTAAATGAAATGTGAAATGTGGTATAAAGAAGAATAAGAGTTGATTCCCTTAGAACTAGACAGGGCATTGCACCTCAGGAAGCGTGGTGTCTTAATCAAAATTCCTTAGGAGAAAACTTCTGAAGGAACTCTAGCATCACTGTCTTTGTGGGCATATGCAAAAAGAGAAGTTACATAGTAACTTGGGTGTCTGGTGTTTGCTCCACCATGTCATTCAGACCAAAAGTAGTGGAGTAGAATAGAGTTTAAGAGAAAAAAAAAATGCAAATGTCATTAATGCTTAGTGATATGTTTTCGTCAAAAACACTCCAACTCCTTACTCATTGGTTCCCTATTTCTTTACAAGTGGTTTTGCCTTAAGATAGGGATGTTTTGGAAGAGACGAGGTGAGTTCCAAATTAAGAAATATGCTAGTGCCTGGAATTGATCAAGGGTAATAAAAGTTCAAGTGTTGGGGCCCCTTGTAAGAAAAATTATCTTTGCTCTGGATCGGTATGAGCCTTACCTTTAGCCAAGGTTGGGATTTATTTATTCTGAATTTTGGGCATAGATTCACTGCAAACACCCACGAGACACAACTTGTCCACTAAGGTAACTTAGGGGTTTAAAGGCTTGTTGCACATGCTAAGTGTAACCGTGATTCTTACGAAAGTGAGTTAGGCTTTTTCTTTCATTTCTTTATTTATTTATCTTGCTCGAGGATGAGCAAAAGTCAAGTATAGGGGAATTTGATGAGCACAACAATGTGTGAAATCTTATGGATATAAGTGTACATTTTGCCCCACTTTGGATAGTACTACTTTTATTTTTCTTATTTTTTTTAGTTTTCAAGTTTACAAGAGAAAGTGCTTAAAGTGAATCAAGAACCAGTCCAAAGGTGGGACCCACTCATTGGTACCACATCCTCTCTCCTACAAAATCCAGAAGATTATTCTCTCTCCTTGCCACCTCACAAGATCTTGAAGATGCTATGTAGAGATTCTTTTTTAATTTAATCAAGATTGCAAGATATTGGTTAATATTGCAAGGAAGGAATAGAATTTGTTAATTTTGGAAACGGATTCTCTCTTTCCTCACACAATATCTCAGAGAATGAGGATTTTTACCAAGATTTCATTTTATTTTATTTTCTTTCTTTTCTTAAAGAAGACTTATAGAAGGAAGGAGGCAAGACAAAAGCCCTATAAAAGCCCCTTCCTCCTCCCTCCTAATTATTATTCCCCTTAGTTTATTTTCTAGTTTATGCTTAGTTTTCTTCTCTCTCTCCCTCTCTCTCTCTCTCCCTCTTTAGTTTTAGTTCTTCTCTATTTTTGCTTTAATCACTTTTGGAATTGTTTTTTTTTATGTCAATTAATGCAATCACTCTTTTATTCTTATTCAGCCTTTTATGTTTATGATTTATGCAATTGAGTTGTAATTTTTAAAGTTATAGTTCTAGGCTTAGATCTAGGTGACAAGATCACAAGCCGTGGAACATTTTTCTTTCAAGTTCAATTTTTTTTGTTTCAAGATTTGTTTTCTCTAGTACTAAAAATTTTAGATTTTGTTTATTCCAGATCTGATTTTTAGTACTAGTAGTATCTCAAATCACCCAAGCTTTCAAGTTCAAGGGTTGAAGTTCAAGTAAGTAGGCTCCTTCAATAGTCTTCTCTCCCCCCTCTCATTCCCTCTTTTGACTACCCTTTCTTTCTTAATTTAGGATTTTAATCTCAGTCGTTACATTATTGATATCCCTTTCCCCCAAGGTTCATGGCTAGTGTATGTGTTGGCTTTGCCCCTCCTAGCCATAGAACCATCAAGTTATTGCTTTTGTTTTAATTGTCTCCCTTTCCCTAAAGCCAAGTGGAGTAACCCTTGTAAGAGTGACTCTCTGGTCAAGTAGGGAAGCTCATATTATGATGCATCCCTCAGGCTAAGTAGAGAAACCTACTTGTGAGTCTCTCTCTAGCTTTCTCCCATTTCTTTTACTTTTTTTTTTATTTCAGCATTTTTTCCTTTATTTTTTTTAATTCCGTGGGTTATTTATTTTCACTTATTTATTTATTTAATTTTAATTTTGTGGCTTGCATCTTTAAATTCCTAGATGACGAATGGTTAGGACGTTAATTTAGATACATATGATTAGGACGGTAGTTAGAATTAGATCACAACCATTAATAGGTTCACTTTCGCATTATTAAAAGAAAAAAAAATAAAGTGGCTGCTCTCTCTGAGTTCGACCCGTAGCTACACTGATCCGTACGCTTGCAGTTACATTTAAAATCTCAAACATTATGCATGGGGGCATTAATGCAATACAAGTTTTTTGTGTTGTACCCCATTGGAAAAGATGCCACCCAAGCCAACCAGCAAATCAGTTCCACCCCTCCAACATCAGGTTAGGGATAAGTAGGCCTACTTGGTGTAGACACTCAATTTTGTCACCCTTCCCCGGCAATGACGATACATGGATCTTGGTTGTGACTTCTCATTTCCAATTGACAGAGATGCAAATGACTGAGATTCCCTTACCCAACCAATCCCTGCTTAGCCAAATAAAATCCCAGAACCATGTGCCGCAGAGAAAAGGTCCAAATTTTGAGTTCGCATATACAGAGGAATCCTATCCAATTTGATCGTACGGATGGACAGTGCTTGGAATTACGATTCCAATGATATATGGTGCATCAAAATTAGACCAGTGGATCTACCGCAATCATTCCCAGAAGTTATCCCGCACATACATTCACAACCGCCCACCTGCGGCCCTAGACAGAGCCACAAGGCTCTGTCCAAGGCCATACCCCCTATTTTGTGCCCTCCGTACCCCCGACAACTGTTGGACACCTTTATCTGTTGCTTGGCACTCCCGCCAACTATCCTGCACTCCCGTATTTGCCAAGAACATCCCACTGACGATTGGAATTTTCTACTAAAAATTAGATTTTGAAAAAAGATCCCCCTTTACCCGCTTGTGCGCTCCACAAGCTTTCGCTAGTATATCAAATATCTTTTCACCTTTTTGGATGAAGAGAAGTTTCCCTTCACCTCTTTCAAAAAAACATCTTTTCACCTTTTTTGGTGAAGAGACGTTTCCATTCACCTCTTTAAAAAAAAATATCTTTTCACCTTTTTGGACAACAAAAATATCTTTTCACCTTTTTGGGTGAAGAGAAATTCACCCCTTTGGCCCACAAAAACACTATAAATACCATCTTCCTTTGAAAAAGAGACCCACTTGCCATTTTCTAGTATCTTTGTGAGGAACACTTTCTCTCTCCTAAATCCCCTCCCCCTTCGAGGTGTTTCTAGTCTTTGGTGAGATCTTCGTCAAGATCCGAAGTGTTCTTCAGGCCTTCGAAGCACTTCAATCATTTTTTCTAAAAATATAATTTTTTCAAAAATTCCAGCTGAACCCTTGCCGAAGTTCCAATCCAACTTTTCCCGGAAGTAGCCTATCCCTAACGGAAGCTCTGCCAAAGTTTCGACCCAAATTTTTTCTAGAAGTACCCGACTCTAGCAGAAGTTCTGCCAGACCACCAACCTAAACTTTCCCAAAAGTAGCCCATCCCTAGCGGAAGTTCTACCAGAATCAACAACCTAAAAGTAACAAACCCTAAGCCGGACCTCTGTCCATATACTACCACAGTCAGGATCTCTCAAAGCAGGAAATTGGAGGTCAAAACCATCTTTCCGTAAGTTGGGAGAATCTAAAGAAATTCCAAACCAACCAGGGGCCCACCCCTTTTGACCCAAAACAAGGATCAAATTCAGGTACAATCTCTCTCCCTATTTAGCGTAATGTGGATATTTAATTAATTTCATTTTAGTGTACATAAATAGTTAATTTTATTTAATGTACATATGTTTGATAATTTAGCCATGCATGTAAAATAAGAATAATTGTGGAAAATGTTCGTTCTTAAGCATCTAATAGGAAGATCGGTTGAACCAGGTCGATTGGGTGCCTAACACTTTCCCAATTCTATAACTTGACTCTTTCCCCAAATCTCTGGACCAGACCAACTTTCGAGCCCTTTTCTCCAGAATTGGGCCCACCCCTGGGTTCTAGGCCCATAATCCTAGGTGGTGACTCCACCCTTTTTTTTTAACATGATCTCAATCCCCTGTATTGGACCATCATCAAGCCTCGTCTTTACGACGAACCCAACATACTTATGAAATAAGCCTCTATGTATTTTCGAGTGACGATACGGTGGTGCGAGGCCCACATAAGCATACATAACCAACGCTTTCCTTATCCTCTAAGATGAAGAGAGAGGAGAGAGGGCCCGAATGGAAACCTTCCCTCGATGGGGAAAGAGTGATCGATTCGTAGGCCGCTACCCTCACAGTGGCGACTCCACTGGGGAATTATCAAGCTTCCGATACTAGATGCTACCTCTAAATGCAAGAACATATTTCACCACATCTGTTTGAAAACATGTTTGGCTATAATTATATTCGCTAACCGCATCATGCATCATGCTCAAAGTGAAATCATTTGGCAAGGGACTCCTGTCATGCCTGCACCCTCGGGGAGGTCAGTGCATGTCATGGAGAGTACTCTGAAAGCAAATGGTAGCCGGTTCCTGTACAAGGGTGTGGGGTATTGTTAAATGGAGAAGATGTTTGTAATTATGCCAGCACCCTCAGGGAGGTCTGTGTACTTTATGATATTCTGAGATCGAATAATAATATTTTCACATCACACTTTTGCACATAATCACTCACGGTTCCACCATCCCGTGGCCAGTTACTTAACCTCATGTATAGTTACGAGTAGTGGGCAAGGAAGTCACCCCCTTGATCTCGTTCCTATGGGTATATCAAAAGGACCACATACCTTGCGTATATAGATCCTATCAAGGAAGCCTTGTCGGTCTTATTGCATCCATTGCATGCTTGCATCATGTAGAAAATATATGGAGAATGCTTGGAACCTCACAAGCTGATCCGTAGAATTTTTTTGCGATCTTGAAAAGGAATTTTCCTATGATACATTTTAGTAATAAAGAAAGGCTCTACTAAGTGGGTTTCAGATAAAAGGTGTCCTTCCTCCTTAGAAATGAAATATGGATGATTTGGCATACGCGATCTGAGCTAATTTCTGTCAAAGCCCTGTAAAATTCTGAATTATCTAAAAGACCTGAGGAAACTAGGTGGAAGGTCACCTAGTGGGGTAAGATTAAGAAAAGCATGACTTTATCGACAAAGAATGTCGTAATATGAATATTCTAGTTAAGCTATTTGTGTGAATCTCCTACTAATGACATTGAGTGGACTAGGGGCATCAACCCCTACCCACTCCCTATCATTAAGTGGACTAGCTTTGGATGGCCCATTAGTTGATAATCGAGTAGATGAATAAACAAAGGGTTCGGAATACCAGAATCATAAAATAAGCCACTTTTTGGTTCAGGCACAATTCCACACCTCAAGTATTCCCCGTAGTCCATTTGGACACGTCTGGGTAATCGATTGACTCATTTAAGTCCGATGTCACCTACATTATCTCTTCAAGACAGCTCATTTCCAAGTGATTGTATTCGAGTACATATGGATTCAACAGATATGGGAGCTCCTGATCTAGCATGAGTTCACCCCATCGAGACATTACAAACTGAGATGATTGAAGTCAAGAATGGGTTAGCACAGGTGCTCCACCTACTTCAGAACCCTCCCAAGGTTGACCCTACTTCGGTTACAGCAGAGTAAGATCAGAATAGGCTCATGGGGCATCATGAACTTCTTCCAGGGTAGAATCAGGAGAGTCAGATGCGGCTAGGCCTATTGGTTAACGAGGAGTTTCACCCACCTGTTAGAATGGTCAGCGAGGAACTTACTCCCGAGTTCCCCCTCCAAGGGCGGTGATTGATGATGAAGAAGAAGAGCTTTTAGCACACATCAGAATGGAACCTCCTGAGCAAAAAGGGAGAAGAAGCTCAAAGAATAGTTAGAGAAGCTGGAGGATCTGATCCGAATTGGGAAAAGTCAGGACAGTCAGATAGCAGATCATGATGAGATGAGCCTTTTTTCTAGAGCAAGGATTCCTGAGAAGTTCAAATGGCAAACTGACTGGCTCGATGTGTCTAGCGATCCTAAAGCTCATTTGAAGCTCTTCCTCAGCATTGCCAAGTCTTGGCAGCTAGCAAATAACCAGATGGGTTAGGCATTCATGTTGACATTATCAGGTCCAACTCTGAGATGGCTAACACAGTTAGAGTTTGCACAAACACAAAATTGGGCAACAGTGGTGAAAGCCTTCACCAAGCAATACTCTTATAACACAGAAGTGGATATGAAGTGGCGAGAGCTCGAGACTTTGAGGCAATAGCCTAGGGAAGGATTCATTGCTTTCCTTATGAGATTCAAGGATAAGGTCGCCAAGATGGTAGAGCAACCTTCTGAAGCAGAGCAGGTGGAGATATTGATTGAAAACATGTCCAAACCATATTATGATGTACTTAATTATCAACATACTTTTGAAGCATTGATAGCCACTTGGACACATATTGAGAACAAAATCCTACGGGAAGCACAGTACCTTGGGACTCCTCAGGATGGAGGAAAGGCTACAAAGGTTGGACGAAGAAAAGGTCCTGAAACCAATGTTATCAGTTCAGCCCAACAATCAGTAGTAGCCATCTCTCCATCACAACCATTTATGATACAGGCAGATGCTCCTGCTCAACAGCCTCCTCGTTAAAGAAGGCAGTTTTCAGACTTAGGAATGCCAATAACAACAGTATATGAGAAATTAAAGAAGCAAGGGTTATTGGGGACAATAGCTCCGAGTGTGATTTCCACTCCTCTCCCAAATTGGTATTGGGATCATAAGTATTGTGCCTACCATACCCAGAAGGGGCACTCCACAGAGAGGTGCCTAGGGCTATAGTTCTTGATTCACTTTAAGCACTTTCTCTTGTAGACTTGGAAACTGAAAAAAAAAACAAGGAAAATAAAAGTAGTACTATCCAAAGTGGGGCAAAATGTATACTTATATCCCTAAGATTTCACACATTATTGTGCTCATCAATAGTCCTAATGATCAGTCGGGCATACTTCTAACCACCACCGTTGGTACATAACATCGAGCTTTCCCCCAGTGATATACCCAACACCTAAACCGTTGCTGAGAAGGGTCGTAGCATAGGGATATGTCATTCCTAACCGTATACTCCTATGTAAGATAGTACGACTGTATAGTGCCACCACATCCCATACCACGGGCCACCAATGCATTTGTGTCCAAGCCGACTATGGCATCTTGTCTATCAAAGCATCATATTCATTAGTCTAAAGTCATCCATCTTATATCATAAGTAATATTAGGCATTTAGCAATAAAAGATATCAGCGTGTCAAATCATAAATGAATTTCATCATGCACACATCAATGCATGCAATGGCACTCGTCGATGACTAATCTACACAATAATAATATGATAATATAACTAATCTTCAACTAGAATAAGATGATGCAGTGTCCTCTTCCCACTTAGCAAATTGTGTACAAGGATCACCTCCGATACGAGGAAGATCTAGCGTGCGGACGCGAGTCTCTAATACAATATAACATGAAAAGAGTTGGATTTAATATATCACCATTTTAGGGTCATAACCAACAAGGTATGATGATCTCAACATGTTTAAAATCACTAGAGAAGGTTGCCTAATAAATTTGGGCCCAATCAGAATCCGAGAAGTAGGATTGGTAGGTCGACCAGTGGGCAAGGCACCCATCAATCCATGCTTGCCTGTCAATCCAGGAACACTGCTTGGACCGATGAGTAGAGACTGGTGAGCAAGACACCAACTAGTCCTTGCTCACCTGTTGGACTAGTAGCTTTGGTTGGACCAGTGGGCCAGGTCACCCACTAGTCTTGCTCGTCGATCGAGCCAGCAGCCCACCAAGGATAGGCGGGGGTTGGATTGGTGGGTCCTATCCATTTCCAGGCACCCACCACTTGAAACTCAGATTTTGCAAGATCTAGTGGATAACGAAACTATTGAAGTTAAAGTCAAGCAGTCTCCCAATGTTACCACCAACCCGCTCCCAGATCATGGTACAATCAGTAATTTGGATGATGATGAATCCACAGAAAGTGACCCCATTCAACTCATTGAGCCTAAAAAGCAAAAGGGTCGTCTAACCGCCCATGGTTATCGGAAGATCATGGGGTAGAGAGCCAAAACCTTAAGACTTCCCAGGGAAGAAAAGTCATCAGAGGAAGAAATAGGGAGTGAAGAGCAGATGTCAACCTTTCCTTCTTCATCACCAACCCCTATTGAGAAGTCCACTGCTTCATGCAGCTTACCTCACCAATCATTTCCCCATATTATCCAGGATTGAACCTTCCATCATTATCCTACCAACCTTTACCTCCATCCAACTATCCTACTACTTACATTGAACCCCAATACCCACTATATAATCATCAACCTCTACCTCTACAATATTATCACCCTCTACAACACTATCAACATTTACCTTACCCTCAGAGGGAGGAAACCCCATATCCATCTTATCATTCACCATCTCTATCAGGATATCCCACCTCTCATATCACATCATCATCATATCACCCTACCTAATATCCTTCATCAACCTCATATGATTCTCATTTCCAAGGTTTAATCCATGACTCAAAAGAAGGATGGATTGGTGGATATGATTGGAAGGACATGCAAGTTTTTCCTGACTCTCCAAAAATGACTTCATCTTCGGGTTCGGTAAATGTTCTTGAGGAAGATCAAGCTATGGACCCCCCACCCTTAATTCAGTCAAGGTCATCACAAGAAGATAGTTCAGAGATAGTTGAGGAAGTTACAGATGATCTCCTTAGGGTAGTAATAGCATTATCAGTGGGAGAACTAATTAAAGAGCACACTTCCCTAATCTACATAGGGAGTAACACAGAAGAGGATGAGTTAGATCTAACCCGGATTTGAGCTGATGACAATGAGTCAAACCCCACAAAAATCTTCTAATCCATACATTTTAAGTATTACGAACGATTAGATGTGGGAGAGTTTGAGGCCATGAGCAGGAATCAGATGAGGAACCTAGTGAGGGGGAGGTCACTGAAGAAAAGGATGATGATGATGATAACGATGAGGATAAGTGTGAGGAAGATGATGATGAGAATGACAATGATGATAATTATCCAAACTAGGATGATTACCTCAGGCCATGGAACCAGAATATGGATGATGAGTCTGAATATTACTCACCCGAGCATTCAACTTGTTACTCAGTATATGCTATCAGTGGTGATGACTTGATAGTTGATCTGACTGAAGGGGATGATTCGATGTCAGATTCAAGAAATGATGATGAGTCAGAAGAATAGGCAAATGTTTTTATATGCAAATTGAATTCCATGATAGATATATAAGAAAAGCTGTGTGATGTATACTCACAAGTGGGGAGGATTCAAGAAAGAGTGGAAGAAATTGACCACATGCTTGGTGAAGTAACCATTAGTGAACATTACTACAATAAGCAGTTGAATGACCTGAAGGAAATAGGGCCAGAGGACACATTTGTAGAAGCAGTAGAAGCCGCATTCTAGTGTCTCTCCAATGTGGTCATGAAATTGTAAGCTAGGGATCTTGATATTTATGGAGGACCCCAACCTCCCACTCCAAGCCGAGAAGGGGAGTCCAAATATGAGGATCCAATGGTGGGAATAATTACTATTACAGATAGTGACGATGAGGATCAATACCCCATTGAAATCATTGTAAAGAAGCCCACAGGGTGATGGAGACCAGAAGGGGGAAAGATTACAAGGGCAACAGAATCTGGCGTGGTCGAGGTGGTATCGGTGTCGTGATTACCGTATGTATGTTGAATTCATGCATTGATTATGTGCATTATATTTAGTTGTAGTCACAGGTTACACTTTGTGACCAAGGTCTCGATGGTATCGTGTACCCCCATACTACATTTAGAAATGGATACGCTTCATGGTCGAGGTCTTACTGGTGTTACGTAGTCCGTACTCAACTGTGATATGTACGCTAGATTAGGTAAAATGCCTTGGGTTACACTTTATGGTCAAGGTCTCTCTGGTATCGTGTACCCGGGACTATACTTGGAGATGGATTACACTTTGTGGCCGAGGTCTCTCCGGTATCTTGTAATCCATACTAACTGTATCATTATGAAGGCATGTAGTATATATGTGGTTAGGTATCACTCCCTATTCTACACACCCAATCTAATAGGGGTTAAGGTGTTGGATAACCCCTTATGGTATGTTTGTTGTGCCTTTCTGAAGTGCCACTCCCGTGGTACGATGTGATTGTTACCGGAGGCGGGAACCTGTCCGGTATGGCCGATGTGTTACCAGTGTCGTGATTGCCAAGAGGGGGTTATCAGGGGTTCGCTGGGTGACCTATAGATGCACACGGGGACTGGCAGGCTTCTAATCACGACTAGGGTTTGTATCGCTAGGTAGTCGATGTCGTTTTCGAGACGAGGGATACAGCCTAATGCGCCATAGTAGTACTTACCAGACTTAGTTTGTATTGTTAGGTGGATAACAAATAAATGAACTGCATCACGAGCATCATGGACTATGTGTTTAATTTTTGTAATCATGCATCATAAAATTTACTGCTATGATCTTGCTTGGATGTGCTTGACTCCACCCCTCACTGAGCGAGTTGGAAAGCTCACCCCACATATACACCCCTTTTTAGATGATGATGTAGGTATCATGGTGCCAATGGCGAGTGATCCAGTATCTTCTGGCTCAGAGTACGATGTGAGCGACTGGTGGATGCCAAAAGCGGAGGAGCATGACTAGGACTGTGCTTGCGACTACTGTGCTTACGCCGCACCTTGAGATTGTATATCATATTTTGATATTTTTGGATATAGCTATGGATTGTATATATTCTTGAGGTTGTAAGTATATGTCATGTATGGATGTAACAAAATAACTTAGTTATTGCTATTATATTACCATTAAATGTTTCTCCATTTTACTTATAATCCCGCTACTATACTCTGATTCCGCTGCTTATACTTGTTTATGATGTGAGATTGTGAAAATGTTAAGGTACTGCTATTAGAGATCCTGGTAGGTTATAAGACAGGTACATGTCTTACTCACACCATCAGTATTCCTAATGGTAAGTTGGGTCTACCGGAAGTGGGGTGTGACAGCTGTGGTATCAGAGCGCGATGCTTTGCCTTAACTCACAATCTCAGCCAAACCATGATTTTGAGGAATTTAGGACTTAATAAAAATCTCAAGACAACAATAATAGCATTTTCACAATTAGGAGACAAGTATAGGTGTTAAGGCCGTTTCATTATAATGAAGAACTTGAATAAACAACTTACACTTTTTATAAAAATTAAAGTATTGAAAGTAGGGAATCCTAACTAGCTGTCTAGGAAATTAAACAATTGAAGCAAATGATATAATGAAAAAGTTCAACCAAACCTAAAAACATCAGACTCAAATAAAAAAAAATAAAAAATAAAAAATAAAAAATAAAAGATAAAAAAATAGGAAAATAGAAATCCTAAAGGCTATAGTGACAAACATGCCACTACTCTTACTGCTGCTGCTGTTGGTTATGTTCTTGGCCCTGAGCCTAGTTCGGACCATACGTTTCTGGAGGAGGCACCAGAATACCGAGGTGGAAGACCATCGCCTGCATCTGTGCCTCTAGGGAGGCTACTCTATTGTCTATAAGACAATAAGTGAAGCAGGTTTCAGTGGCTTGAAAAAGGAACCGAAGAATCCAGTTTTGGCTCAACTCAAGAAGGTTCAGGCCAATATCTCAATCTAGGGATTGTTGATGGCCTCTCCATCCCATCGTGAGGCAATGTTGAAGTCCCTCACTCAGGTTCAAGTACCAACTGAGATAGATCCAGTGCAGCTCTCCCACATAGTAGGGGCAACATATGCAGTGCAATCTCTTGTATTCTCATATTCTAAAATTCCCAACAAGGGGGCTTCTCACAATAAAGCTCTATACATAACAGTGGATTGCCTTGATAAGACCGCTCTTCAGGTTCTCATAGACAATGGGTCTGCTTTGAACATCTTACCATTGAGATTGGCCAGCAGTATCGACGTCAACATAGAGAAGATGAAGGCATTAGGCCAAACAATAAGGGCCTATCATAACACCAAAAGGGAGATTCTAGGAGTGCTTACCTTAGCTGCGATAGTTGGCCCAGCAAAGTTTGATGTGGACTTCCAAGTTATTGACATATCGGCTTCCTTCAACATGCTCTTAGGAAGGCCCTAGTTACACCATGCAAAAGTAGTGTCATCCAGTCTCCATCAAAAGGTCAATTCCTACATGGAGGAAAGGTGATTGTTGTATTAGGAGACCCTGAAGTGGTCAATACCTTGGCCAATATAAAGAAAGGAGAGAAAGGAGAAGCGTAGACAGATGAAGTCTGCCTTGGTGGATTTGAAATAGAAGGGACTTATGCTCTGCTCGCAAAAGGGGCAGTTGAAGAAAACATTACAATTGAGTACGAAGCCTCTTTGAGTCCTCCAATGGGCTGAATGATGAAAAACATGCAATACTTCCCTGGCATGGGATTGGGAAAGTAGATATCCAAATTGCCAATCGCTGTTGCAAACAAGGGAAAGAATGGGTTGGGATATGTTCCTCCAAACAAAAGCAAGAATGTCAGTGGGCAGAAGGGCCACAGAGTATTAAAGATGACCAGGAAGATATCAGCCACATACTACCCTACTCTTAATGGGTATTTTGTGAAGGAAGGATAAGATTTCTTGTTCTATGTGAATGTTGAGCCATGGTTTGATGAAACCGCTGCTAAGATGCAACCAGGGTTTGAAGTGTTCTTCTAAGATGAGTTCGACTGGGTAACTCTGAGGTGGAACAGCTAAAAGTCAAAAGAAATGATCAAGAGAGCTGCATTACTGGAATAACTAAAGTTGCATTGATTGAGAATGGGTCTTCCAGTGGAAATCCTACAACTTTAATCCAATTAAAAGACTCGTCGAGCCCTGGGATTTTCCTGAAAAGTGAATGGGAGAAGAAGATAAGACTTACTGGGAGTTTACGCCTTCCCATTGATCTGAAGGCTCACATTTGTACTCTCCTACAAGAACCATGAGCTCAAGAGCCCATAACCTCAAGCCTAGATCTTTTTTAGGAAGAAGTGTCCATGCCAAACAAAGAAGAGCACAAAGGATGATTGTTTGCATGTACTGTGCTTGAACCAACTGCAATGAAAAGACCCGTGAAAGTGGTCAAAGGTGTGACCAAGGACCAGGGATTGCCTCACTCAATAGGCTCAAGAAGATGGATTACATAGAAAAGGGGATGAGCACCTTTAACCGCTTTTCTCCCCTCAGCAAGTTTGGCTTCAGGGAATATGAGATCAGCCAAATGACATTTAGCCTAAAGAAGAAATAAGACAGCCACAGCACAGCAGAGGAGATAGCAATAATCAGCCTAAAAGGAGAAGAAGATGGCCCTTTGCCTCACCTCCTCATCCACTAGTCCATTAAACCTCTTCTAAATTGGATATGCATTGGAGAGGACTTCAAGTTCACCCATGTTACTGAGACAACCAGCCTAAGTACCACTGATAATAGCATCAAGTCAGTTATAGAAACTTTCGTATCTATTGGTGAATATGTTGCCTCTCCTGAGGGAAGTCATGAGTCCATGTATGTTGAGTCTGTTACTCCTTCATTTATGAATAAAATTTCCAATTCTGAGTCCATCCATGAGGATATGCGGGTTATTAATTTGGGAACTAACCAATACCCTCGAGAGGTAAAATTAGTAGCACCCTAGAAGATGAAGAAGCAAAATAGATGATCAACCTTCTGAAGGAGTTTATGGAACTTTTTTCCTGGTCGTATGAAGATATGCCTAGAATTGACCCCAACATTATACAGCATCACTTGCCGACTTACCCTGGGGCAAAGCCCATCAGGCAGAAGCTCAAAAGAATGCATCCTGAATGGAGCAAGAAGATCAAAGAAGAAGTCATGAGACAGTGGAATGCAAGGTTCTTGCAAGTAGTAAACTACCCTCAATGGTTGGCCAATATCGTACCAGTTCCGAAGAAAGATGGAAGGGTACGTCTGTGCGTGGATTTTTGAGATCTCAACTAATTGAGCCCGAAAGATGACTTCCCATTGCCTCATATTGATGTATTGGTCAATAGCACTATAGGACATGCCTTGCTATCATTTATAGATGGATTCTCAGGATACAATCAAGTGAATATGCACCCAGAGGATCGTGAAAAGATATCCTTCACCACTCCATGGGGTATTTATTATTATAAGGTCATGCATTTCGAATTAAAGAATGCTGGGGCAACTTATCAGAGAGCAGCTACAGCCATCCTACATGACATGATACATAAAGATGTAAAATTCTATGTGGATGACATGATTATAAAATCAAAGGATTGACAGGGAAACATTCCTGCATTAAGACACTTCTTTGAGAGGATCAAGAAATATCAATTAAGGTTGAATCACCAAATGTGTGTGTTCGGGGCAACGATAGGGAAATTGTTGGGTTTTCTGGTGAGCGAAAGAGGCATTGAGGTTGACCCCATCAATATCAAGGCAGTCCAAGAAATGCCTACACCTTGCATAGAGAAGTAGATACGGGGATTTTTGGGTCATATCCATTACATCAGCAGGTTCATAGCCCAACTGACTATTACATGTGAACCAATTTTCAAGTTGCTGAAGAAGGATTAACCCATAGAATGGAATGATCAATTCTAACAAGCTTTTGACAAGATGAAAGAATATCTTATGAACCCACCAGTGTTAACACCACAGATGGAAGGAGAACCGCTTTTGCTGTATTTGTAAGTTGGAGATCATTTTATGGGCTCTTTTCTAGCTCAAAAAGAAATAGAGAAGGGAGCAGAGCATGCCATAAATTACCTTAGCAAGAAGTTTTTAGAATATGAGACATGGTACACGTCTTTGGAAAGAACTTGTGCTACATTGATTTGGGCCACCAAGAGGTTGCGACATTATATGATAGCATATCCGGTATGATTGATCTTAAGGATGGATCCAATCAAATACTCTTCGAGAAACCAGCTCTCATCGGGAGGATGGCTTGATGGCTGCTGTTGTTATCAGAATTTGACATCACCTATGTTGCTCAGAAGGCTGTCAAAGGGCAAGCTATAGTTGATCATTTGGCTACCTATCCAGCAGAAGATGGAAGAGCCTTAGATGATGCTTTTCTAGATGAAGAAATTTCAGCAATTGAAGAAGAGGACACCTCCAATGAATGACAATTATTCTCTAATGGGGCAGTCAATCAAAAGGGGTGTGGTGTAAGAATTTTTCTTGTCACTCCAGACGGCCTTTATTTTCCTTCGTCATTCCACTTTGATTTCCCTTGTACCAACAACATTGCTGAGTATGAAGCTTGTGCCTTGGGACTTGATTTTTGGCCATTGTCATAGGTCAAACACAAGGGAAGTGGAAGACTAGAGATGAGAAATTGAAGCCGTACCAAGAACATTTGGAAAAGGTGATCAGATATTTTGAGAAAGTCTCATTTGAATACTTTCAAAGGGATAACAATCGGTTTGCCAATGCCCTTGCAACCTTAGCTTCCATGACAGAATGCAACCCGGTGGCTAAGATCCCACTATTCTTAGTAGAACAAAGAAACAAGCCCATCTATCAGAATGCGGTGAACTCTCTCACCATAGATGGTCCGCCTTGGTTCACTCACATTATGGACTTTATCAAGGAGAGTAAGTATCCAGTTGAAGCTACAGATAGGGTAAAGAAGTTCCTGAGGAGATATGCTACCCAGTTCATCCTCTAAGAGGACATGTTGTATAAAAGATCCTATGATGGGATACATTTGTTGTGTATAGATGAAGAGCAAGCCGGAAAAATCATAGAAGAAATTCATCAAGGCCTTTGTGGACCCCATATGAATGTCAAAATGCTAGCCAAGAAGAACCTTAGATTAGGGTACTGTTGGAACACAATAGAAGCAGATTGTGTGAGCTATGTCAAGAAATGTCATAAGTGTCAGATATTTGTCAACATCATACATATTCCACCAATGGAATTGTACTCACTTAGTTCCCCTTGGCCTTTCTCTACTTGGAGCATTGACATCATGGGGAAGATCAACCCCAAAGCATCCAATGGTCATGAGTTCATCTTGGTGGCTATTGATTACTTCACTAAATGGGTAGAAGCCCAATCATATGCAATTCTCACATCAGCCAAGGTAGCAAAGTTCATTTAAGAAAATATCATTAGCCAGTATGGAGAACCACAGGAGTTGATGTCAGATCAAGGATCCCATTTCTAGGGCAAGACTGATAAGATTTTCATAAAGTTCAGCATCAAGTAACATCATTCTACCACTTACAGGTCATAGACCTATGGGGCAGTAGAAGCAGCCAACAAGAATATCAAGATCATTCTTCAGAAGATGGCCAAAACACAAAAGGATTGGGCAGACAAGTTGCCACTTGCATTATGGGCATATTAGACTTCTGTATGGTCCTCGACTAGGGCAACTCCATTCTCCTTGGTATACAGAGTCGAAGCAATGTTGCCAGTAGAAATCCTAGTGCCATCCTTAAGGGTACTTTTGGATATTCAGCTACCAGAAGGAGAATGGGTGAAGGCTAGGCATGATAAGCTCAACTTTCTTGATGAGAGGCACATGAAGGCCATGGACAATCTAAAAAAGTATCAACTAAGAATAGCAAGGGCCTTCAATAAGAATGTGAAGCCACAACATATGGAAGAAGGCAAGCTTGTTCTACGAGAACAAAGAGCCCCAATTCATGACCCAAGAGGAAAATTCAGACCAAATTGGAGTGGCTCATTTACTGTTAAAGAGATTCTACTAGGCAAAGCAGTGAAGCTCACAGACCACAATAAAGCAGAATTACCAAGATTGGTCAACATGGATCAACTCAAGAGATATTATGTTTAACTGTGTGAAAGGCCTAAACTACACTAGACTTGATTTCCCCCAAGGGATATATAGGCAACTTGACATGTACAAGTGTGGTCTTAACCTTCTTAAGACAATAAATTTGTTCTCAAATTAATAATCATGGTACCCGAAAAGATCATCATAGCTTATGTCCCATAAAAATCGTCATTTGGCATATATGACCATTAGATATCTATCATTCCCCTACGGTCCATCACATCTCATCTAGAATTTTTTCTTCCCCAAGAATCGTGATTCGGCATATATGGCCATTAGGAATCTGCCATTCCCCTATAGTCCTTCCAATGCTCATCCAGAATTTCATCTCTTCTCTAAAGATCGCCATCCGACACTGGTAATCAAGGTTAGTTCATTCTCACCCTTGATCAGTTAAAAAAAAAATACTTTGATGCACAGTGGTAAAGGTTTGGTTGTGTCAATGGCTAATTTTATTATACCTCTTCTTTCTTAATTTGGTTTCAAGAGAGGCTATGGACTCTTTGGATGAGACATTGAGGAAATGGACCTTGAACATTAGCAATACTACTTCAGGCCTGCTAGAATCAATGAACATATCTATGCTCAGTAAGATTAGAGGAATGAAGTTACATTATTATTTGCTCCAACAGGTGCCTCAATACTGGGATACTAATCTCCATGTATTCTGGTTTGGGACCATTGAAATTTGCCCCACTCTGGAAGAATTTTGGGCATGTGTGCTACCTCCACCTAATGACGGATTGATCCAACCATCACTGAAGAAAAATTACTTAGAAGATATCCGCAGCTTCTTTGGATGGACAAAGAAGGAAGCAAAGCATTTCATCAGCCATGACAAGACTGACATTTTGAAGGTTTCCAGAATCTTTACCCAGTATATGTCATCAAGGAAGATCCATCAATAAAGATCGTAAGATGCGTATTTTCTATATATGATATTTTGATATGTTCTTTGGACTCCAGGATTTGGTGCACCACTTATTCTGATGGAGGAAGGAAAAGGCATCATCCCTACAGCTTTGGCAGAAACATTGAAGGGACTGGATGACATAAGCCATAGTCACAAATTTGGGACTAATCATTACCAAAGAAGCCCCACTATTTTCCAGCTTTGGCTACCTGAAAAATTAAAATTAATTGAATGTAGACTTGGGTTTCCTTACTGTCAAGGCAAGGAAGTGGTCCCAGAATTCAATCTCATCATTGATTGGGAAGAATACCTACAGGGAAGGAATGCACGAAACATTGCATGGAAGAATCCCCAGTGGTCATAGGATGACTTGCTATTGAAGACCCTTGGATATAATTATGTTAGGTTGATGGGTTTTACCCATACATCTTTCTACTTGCCTACTTACACCAGCCAGTAATACGGATTGGAGGTGGAAGACCCAGAAGAATTAGTGGATTTTCATCCACCCCAAGAATTGTCTTCTCACATTATAGTCCATCTTTCCTCTCTGTGGTAGGAAAGTTATGTCCATTTACTTTCACTTGGTAGTAATAATATGATGACATTTGGACTTTCACATTATTCCAGTTATTCTGATGAATACTTGAGTTGTGGAATTAATCATGCCTAATAACCCCAAATGCAGGAAAGATTTCTTAAATCAAGAAGTTTTTCCATTTCAAAATAAAACGTCAAAGCACATAAAGAAAGAAAAAAAATGATAAAAAAGGATAAACAAACATGGGAAGGGAAAGAATAAAAGAAAAATACAAAAAAGGCATTGCATCTATATTTTGTAGAAACGAAACCCAAAGAAGTCAGCTTCCTCATCTGTGTTGAGATCATTAGTAGGAATGGTGCGAAACCTTGTAAATGATGGTTCGGTCTTAACATCTTTTGTAGGAATGGTATGAAACCCTATAAACAAGAATCAGACACTAACATCTTTTGCAGGAATGGTGTGAATCCCTGTGAACACTGGTTCGATACTAACATTTTTTGTAGGAATAGTGCGAATCCCTATAGGTAATGATTTGATACTAACATTTTTTGTGGGAATGGTGTGAATCCCTACAAACGATGACGCAAAACTAATGAAACAAGTATGATTCTAAACTTTGAATAGTTAGAAGAGATTACCTGTTACATTTTCAACTCTGTTATTTTTTAGCAAGATGGTGGCAGTACATGCTCTGGGTGACAAAATGTGGTCATTCTTTTCTTTTTCCTTCGACTGTTGGCATAGGCCTCATCCAAAGAGAGGCATTCTGTAGACACCCAATTTTGTCACCCTTCCTCGACAATGATGATACATGGATCTTGGTTGCGACTTCTCATTTCTAGTTAACAGAGATGCAGATGATTGAGATTCTCTTACCCAACCAATCCCTTCTTACCCAAACAAAATCCCAGAACCATGGGCGAGAGAGAAAAGGTCCAAATTTTGACTTTGCATATACGAAGGAATCTAGTCTAATGTGACCATACGGATGGATAGTGCTCGAAATTATGATTCCAACAATATGGTATGTCAAAATTAGACCAGCGTATCTCTCGTAATCATTCCCGAAAGTTATCGTGCACATGCGTACACAGCCGTCCACCCATGATAGCCACCCACCTATGGCCTGTACAGAGCTGTAAGGCCCTGTCCAGGGCCGTACCCCCTGTTCTATGCCCTTTGCTCCCCCGACAGCTACTGGGAACCTTTGTCTGTTGCTTGGTGCCCCCGTCAACTATCTCGCACTCTCGTATTTTCCCAGAACATCCCATCGGTGATCAGAATTTTTCGCTAAAAACTAGATTTTGGAAAATGATCCCCCTTTACCTGCTTGCATGCTCCACATGCTCCCGCTTGTATACCAAATATCTTTTTACCTTTTAGGGTGGAGAAGTTTTCCTTCACCTCTTTAAAAAAAATATCTTTTCACCTTTTTGGGTGAAGAGAAGTTTCCCTTCACCTCTTTCAAAAAAAATATCTTTTCACCTTTTAGACAACAAAAATATCTTTTCACCTTTTTAGATGAAGAGAAACTTCCCTTCACCCCTTTGGCCCAAAATTTCTTTTCACCTTTTTGGGTGAAGAGAAATTTCCCTTCACCCCTTTGGCCCACAAAAACACTATAAATACCCCATTCCTTTGAAAAAGAGACCCACTTGCCATTTTCTAGTCCCTTTGTGAAGAGCACTTTCTCTCTCCTAAATCCCCTCCCCCTTAAGGTGTTTCTACTCTTCGGAGAGATCTTTGTCAAGATCTAAAGTGTTCTTTAGGCCTTCGAAGCACTTCAATCATCTTTCCCAAAAATATATTTTTTTCAAAAATCCCAGCCAAACCCCTGTCGAAGTTTAGACCCGACTTTTTTCAAAAGTAGCCTATCCCTAGCGGAAGCTCTACCAAAGTTTCAACCCGATTTTTCCCAGAAGTAGCCTATCCCTAGTGGAAGCTCTGCCAAAGTTCTGACCCTACTTTTTTCCAGAAGTAGCCAACCCTAGCAGAACCTCTATCGGAATACCAACCCAACCTTTCCCGAAAGTAGCCCATCCCCAGGTAATTGGAAAGCTTTGGTCTTTTCCTTGTAAATCCTAGAACTTTCATAGGCATCATTTCTAAATTCCTCCAACTCAGATAGTTGGAGCCAATGACGAATTTCCGTATCAGACAAATCAAAGTTGAGCTTCTTGATGGCCCAAAAGGCCTTTAAAGAGGTATGTATTCTAATTAAGATCCAACAACTTTCTGATGATACTGTTAATCTTAGGTTTATCACTTTTGCATTAAAAGACCAAGCTAAGAAGTGGTTGTATGAATTACCCGCAAATTCCATAACCTTATGGGAACAGTTCACAGTTGTCTTCCTTAAGAATTTTTTCCCAACTCACAAGACCAATAAGCTTAGAAGTGATATCCTTCAGTTTAAGAAAAATTATAGCGAGTCTTTTTCCAAACTTATAGAGAGATTCAAGGATCTACTCCAAGAATGCCCTCACCATGGCCTAGACTTATGGCATTTATGTCAAATAATTTATGAGGGTATTGATTACCCAACTAAACAAATGATAGAGTTTATGTGCCCTGAGGGATTCACATCCTTTACAGATGAAGGAAAGGCATGGGAATTCTTACTTAACTTAGCTGAAAAAACCCGTGAGTGAGAATCAACCCAAGAGAGTGAAAGAACCATAGGACGAAAATGACATTTTATGGATGGGACAGTAGCCAAGGAAGCCCATTTGGATAGCCTAATCAAGAGGATTGAGGCTATTGTTCCTAGAGAGCCATCATCGGTCAATTTGGTTAAGATTTGTGCTTAGTGCCAGTTCCCTGGATATGTCATAGAAGAATGCCCCAACACCTCTGGGGGTACTTCTAATGATAGTGTTAATGTCTTATACCAGAATAATCCATAGAGTAACACCTACAATCCAGGATGAAGAAATCACCCAAATTTCTCTTAGAATCAGGGCAACCAAGTAGGGCCTTTCAATTTCCATAATCAAGGTCAACCTGGACCCCAGATGCCTCCCTTTGCACAATAATCTTTTTCCTAAAATACTTTTCCTAGGTGAAATGTAGGACCTCAGGCTAGTTTTCCTAGGGCCCCTCTCCAATCATCTTATCAGCAACCCCTTGGGTTTACCAACACTGGAGAGGTAAGTAGAATAAGTGACTTAAAAAAAATATGGCCCTTCTCATGAAAAGCCATCAAAATCTTATGAGAGAACCCACCCAAGTTGTCTTAATTATGCATAAGAGAGAGAACAGAACTTTACCCAGTCAACCAGAGCCTCACCTTAGGCATCATCAGCTTGTTAGTTCACAAGCACCAACTAATACACCACTTAGTACAAGGTCAGAACCAACAAGGGTCCTCTAACTAATGTAATATTGTTTATGCTCTTAGGAGTGTTAGAGAGTACCAACAGAGCGTTCCTAAAATTTTTCCATCTATTATTCCTATTAACTCTCCTTCAGTTGAGGACACAAGTGTGTCTCTTGTTCCAAGTTCGTCTGATAATCCTAAAAATTCTTTTGAAATTAAAGATGATTTGGTTGAGGAAACCAAAAATGATTCTTTTGAAAAAGGGCAAATCCCTAACAATCCTTATGTTCCTCCTATCCCTTTTCCTAATCGCTTGGTAAACAAAAAGAAGATTGCTTCTTTGGATAAAATTTTAGAATTTTTCACAAAGGTAGAAGTGAACATCCGTCTTTTGGATGTCATATCCCAGATCCCCACCTATGTAAAGGTACTAAAAGATTTGTGTACTCACAAACCTATCACTAGTGTGCCCAAAAAAATGTTCTTAGCAGGTAACATTAGTTCCATAATTACTTAGCCTATAGCAGCCAAGTATAAAGATCTAGGGAGCCCTACCATATCTTGTGTCATAGGCAACACCTACATTGAGCATGCCTTACTTGACCTTGGCGCAATTGTGAATCTTTTACCTTACCATGTGTACAAGCAACTAGGATTGCGAGAATTGAAAGCCACTGGAACTACTCTTCAATTAGTAGTTAGGTCTGTTAAGATTCCTAAAGGGATGGTTGTGGATGTCTTACTAAAAGTGGAGGAATTTATTTTCCCTGTTGATTTCATTGTATTAGATACCAAGCCCTTCTCAACCAAGGATAAGATCCCAATAATTCTAGGAAGACCATTCTTGGTTACCAGTAATGCAATAATCAATTACTGGAATGGTTTTCTAAGGTTATCTTTTGGAAACTAAACTGTTGAGTGTAATATGTTTAGGATAGGTAAGAAACCACATATGAAAGAAGAGATCAATATGCTTCAAGATTTTCTAGAGTTTTCTGATGATTTAATTACCAACTTTGATATTGATTTTGATTCAGAATTCTAAGAGTGTATGGATGAGTTGGATGAGGATAGTAAAAATTTTTTTTCTGAAGTCTTGAGTTTTCACACACCTGTGGAGCCCTTAAGACCCCTTTCCAATTCTATTCCCAAACCTTCCATAGTTGAGCCCCCTAAGCTAGATCTTAAGGAGTTGTCATCTAATTTGAGGTATGCTTTCCTAGGGCCTGACCAGACTCTTCCTGTAATAATTTCTTTAAATTTGACTTCTAGCCAGGAAGAGGAGTTACTTAAAGTGTTGAAAGATAATAAAGAAGCCCTAGGTTGGACCATGGCTGATATCAGGTATAAGTCATTCTATTATGCAACATCATATACATCTTATGGAGGATTCCAAACCATCCACGGAACCCCAAAGAAGAGTTAACCCAGTGATGATGGAAGCTATTAAAAAAGAGATCCTAAAGTGCTTGGATCTTGGAATAATTTATCCTATTTTTGACAGCCAATGGGTAAACCTAGTTCACGTAGTGCCTAAGAAGTCTGGGGTGATTGTAGTTCTCAATGTCAATAATGAACTAATTCTAACCTATGTCCAATCAGGGTGAAAAGTGTGCATAGACTACAGGAAACTTAATGTGGCAGCCTGGAAGGACCACTTCCCATTGCCATTCATTGACCAGATGGTAGAGAGGTTAGTTGGACATGAATACTATTATTTTCTTGATGGATATTCTGGCTAAAACCAGATCCCAATTGCTTTAGAGCACCAACAGAAGACCACTTTTACATGCCTGTATGGAACATTTGCTTACAGGCGTATGTCCTTTGGGCTTTGCAATGCCCCTGCTACGTTCCAACGATGCATTATGAGCATCTTTTCTGATATGGTCAAAAAATTCTTAGAAGTATTTATGGATGACTTTTCAATTCATGTGAATTCCTATTCTGAATGTCTTCATCATCTTTTACTAGTTTTCAAAAGGTGCATATCTAAGAATTTGGTTTTGAATTGCGAGAAATGCCATTTTATAGTTAAATCTGGTATTATTTTAGGCCATGTAATATCTAAGGAGGGAATTAAGTTAGATAAAGCCAAAGTGGATTTAATAGATAATTTGCCACCTCCTCAATCTATTAAGGACGTTCGATTTAGGGCATGTGGGCTTCTACAGAAGGTTTATTAAGAACTTTAGTTAGTTAGCCTGACCTCTCACTTCATTACTTGCCAAAGATCAAACTTTTGAGTTTTCTAAGGAGTGCCTAGAATCCTTCAAACAACTTAAGAAGGAGTTGACCAATGCACCCATTGTTCAACCACTTGTTTGGATTGAACCTTTTGAACTGATGTGTGATGCTTCGGATTTTGCCATAGGAGCGATTTTGGGTCAAAGAATTACTAAGTTGCCCACAGTCATTTACTATGCTAGTAGGACCTTAAATAATGCACAACTCAATTATATAGTCACTGAAAAAGAATTTTTAGCTGTTGTATTTGCATTAGAAAAGTTTTGGTCTTACTTAGTAGGTTCACATGTGGTGGTGTATACTGATCATTCTGCTCTTAGATACCTAGTTCAGAAGAAGGATGCCAAAGTTGCTCTCATTAGGTGGGTTTTACTTTTGCAAAAGTTTGATTTAGAAATTAGGGATAAGAAGGGAGTTGAAAATCTAGTTGTAGACCATTTATTCTGACTTTCCAATTCCTTGACTGTCGATTCTCCAGTCAACAAGAACTTTTCAGATGAACAGTTATTTGCAGTGTCCAGTGAACCATGACATTGTCAACTTCTTAGTTTCAGGTGTGACTCCGGATCACTAGTCCACCCAAGATAAGTATAGGTTTCATTCCCAAGTTATGTAATTTTTCTGGGATGATCTTTATTTGTTTAAGATATGTCCAGATTAGATTATCCGATGATGTGTTCCTGATCATGAGCAACATTATATTCTCTTTTTTTGCCATGATTATGCATGTGGTGAACACTTTGGCCTAAGAAGACTTCCGCAAAGGTTCTCCAATGTGGATTTTATTGGCCCACTCTTTTTAGAGATGCTTTTGATTTTTACAAGGCTTGTCCCACTTGCTAGTCTTTTAGCCATATCAATAAGAGAAACATGATGCCCCTCGACCCTGTTTTGGTAGTTGAGATCTTTGATGTATGGGGCATCGATTTCATGGGACCATTCTCTAATTTCTTTGGGAATTTATACATACTTTTGGCTGTTGATTACGTTTCTAAATGGATAGAGGCCATACCTTGTAAATCTAATGACCACAAAGTGGTGGTCCAGTTTCTCAAAGAGAATATTTTTTCCCATTTTAGTGCACCACGTGCAATAATTAATGATAGGGGTACTCATTTTTGTAATTGGCCTTTTGAGGCCTTAATGAAAAAGTATGGGATCACCTATAAGTTGTCTACCCCTTATCACCCCCAAACTAGTGGCCAAGTGAAGATATCTAATAGGCATATCAAACAAATCTTGAAGAAAACTGTAAATCCCAACCGTAATGATTGGTCACTTAGGCTTATTGATGCATTATGGGCCCATCAGATTGCATTCAAGACCTATCTTGGTCAGTCTCCATACCGTTTGGTGTATGGGAAAGCTTGTCACTTACCAGTTGAGTTAGAGCATAAGGCCTTTTAGGCCATCAAGAACCTCAATTTTGATTTATCTGATGTGGGAATTCATCATAGGCTCCAACTATCTGAGTTGGAGGAACTTAGGAATGATGCCTATCAAAGTTCTAGGATTTATAAGGAAAAGACCAAAGCTTTCCATGATAAGCACATTCTGCGTAAATCTTTTGCAATTGGTGATAAGGTCTTATTGTACAACTCTCGATTGTATCTTTTCCTTGGTAAGCTTAGATCCCAATGGGATGGACTGTTTATTGTCCATAATGTATATCCCCATGGGGATATAGAGATTCTGAATCTAGGAATAGGGGTAATTTTGAAGTTAATGGTCAGCGTTTAAAACCGTTCCTCGAGTTTCCTACTACTGGTAGTGAAGAGGTCATGGATCTCCATCCATGAACCTCTTTACACTGATGACTAACTTTTAATCAGGTATGACCCCTTGCATTGTCTTTGCTTTTAATTCTTTTCATGCATTGAGGACATTGTATGACTTAAGTGTGGGGGGGGGGGAACCAGTTTCTGCTTTTTTCACTTTGTTTTGTTTGTTTTTATTTTTATTTTTAATCTTACTAAGGATGAAGTCCTACTTTGACTTTTGCATAATGATCATATCATTCGGTTGCTTGATGTATGAAAATAAAAGTTTTGATTAAGGTACCCATTTTGAACGTATAAAAACCCTATTGAGAAGAAAGAAACAAGCATGTGTCTTGAGATGAGACTTTCTTTTGAAAAATAAGAGACCCTTGTTTTATGGTGTTAGACCAGATGTAAGTCTGTGGGTTCCTTGTACTTTTGATTTGGAGTTGAGACATTCTTTTTAATTTGGTATAAATTGACAAATGCACAATTTTAAATGAAGTGTGAAATGCGGAATAAAGAAGAATAAGAGTTGATTCCCTTGGAATTAGACAGGGCATTGCGCCTCAAGAAGTGTGGTGTCTTGATAGAAATTCCTAGGGAGGAAACTTCTGAAAGAACTCTAGCATCACTGTCTTTGTGGGCATATGCAAAAACCGAAGCAACATAGTAACTTGGGTGTCTGTTGTTTACTCCACCATGTTATTCAGGACAAAAGTAGTGAAGTATAATAGAGTTTATTAAGCAAAAAAAAAGAGAAAAAAAATATGGAAATGTCATTAATGCTAGGTTAAATATTTGGTCAAAAACACTCCAACGCCTTAGTCATTGATTTCCTATTTCTTCACAAGTGGTTTTGCCTTAAGATAAGGATGTTTTGGAAGAGACGAAGTGAGTTCCAAATTAAGAAACATGTTAGTGCCTAGAATTGATAAAGGGTAATAAAAGTTCAAGTATGGGGATCTCTTGTGAGAGGAATTATCTTTGCTCCAGATCAGAATGGCCCTTACCTTTAGCCAAGGTTGGGATTTGTTTATTCTGAATTTTGGGTGTATATTCACTGCAAACACCCACGAGACACAACTCGTCCACTAGGAGTGACCTAGGGGTTTAAAGGCTTGTTACACATGCTAAGTGCAACCGTGATTCCTACGAAAGTGAGTTAGGTTTTTTTTATAGCAAAGTTTAAGTGTGGGGGAATTCTGATGAGCACATTTATGTGTGAAATATGGTGTAGTAAAACATGCATTTTACACATTTAGAATGGAGCTACCTTGGGTTTTACTCTCTTTTTGTAAATTTTATATTTTCAAGGCCTTAAGGACTATCGGACACTATATCTCTAATTTTACATGTAAAGAGGTCCTATTTCTTTTTATGGTTACGAAGAGGATGAAATTCTGAGCAAGATGGACGTGTTCAATTGCAAGTACAAATTCATTTGGTCAACCGTACAAGTGATCATTCTTTTCGGGCCAAAAAAGAATAATGGATCTGAACTAAACCGAGATGCAGAACCAGCCCATCTGCAGCTATCCCAAGGGTATAAGAAATATTCTAAATACCAACAAGAATCAATGAACCACATCCTTAAGTGATTGAAGGTTCTTTTTCAGTAACAACAACTTCCTAGAGTAGTTGGTGAGTTGTGATGTACAAAATCCCTTGCTTATTAGGAGGTCTTAAGTTCAAACCTCTTAGCTGCCATTTTGTAGAGGTTTTGTTTTTAGAAGATTTTCTCTCTCCTACTCATCACTTAAAGGGGGTCGGCCAACATGGTTGTGCGCAAGTTAAGAAAAATTGTGGGAGATCTCTCTCCACACGTTTTCTCTCTTCTCTCTCCTCCACTTCATCAACAAGATAAAAAAATCTTTTTAGAAGCTAAAATCATTAGCTTCCCTCCCCCATTCTCTATATAATAGAATTAACACAAGGGGAGGAGGCACTTTATTCTTCTTCTAGGGTTTTTTCTTAGTTGCTCTATCTCTTTCTCTAGTTTTCTCTTTCCCTAGCTCTAGTTCTAGGTTTATACTTTAAACACTTTTGTACGTTCTTTTTATTCAAATAATGCAAGCACTTTTGTTTTTGATTCAGTCTTTTATTTTTATTGTTTAAATAATTGAAGTTGTAATTTTCAAGTTTTAATTCTAGGCTTAGTTCTAGGTGACAAGAACAAGGTATGAAGCATGTCTTTCAAGTTCAATTTTTTTCTTCAAATTTGTTTTCTCTAGTACTAGAAATTTCAGATTTGGTTTATTCTAGATATGGTTTTTAGTACTGGTAGTATCTCAAATCGATCAAGTTTTCAATTTAAGGGTTGAAGTTCAAGTAAGTAGGCTCCTTCATTAGTCTTCTCTCCCCCCTCTCATTCCCTCTTCTGACTACCCTTTCTTTCTTAATTTAGGATTTTAATTTCAATCGTTACATTATTTCTATCCCTTTCCCCCAAGGTTCATGGCTAATGTATGTGTTGGCTTTGCCCCTCCTAGCCATAGAACCATCATTTTATTATTTTTATTTTAATTGTCTCCCTTTCCCTAAAGCCAAGTAGAGTAACCCTTGTAAGAGTGACTCTCTGGTCAAGTAGGGAAGCTCATATTATGATGCATCCCTCGGGCTAAGTAGAGAAACCTATCTGTGAGTCTCTCTCTAGCTTTATCCCCTTTCTTTTACTTTATTTTTATTTCAACTTTTTTTCCTTCATTGCTCTTTAATTGCGTGGGGTATTTATTTTCAGCTATTTATTTATTTAATTTTAATTGCATGACTTGTATATTTAAATTCTTAGATGATGAATGATTAGGATGTTATTTTAGATTCATATGTTTAGGATGGTAATTAGAATTAGGTCACAACCATTAATCGGTTCACTTTCGCATTATTAAAAGAAGCAAAAAAAAATAAAGTGCCTGCTTTCCCTAGGTTCGACCTACAGCTACATTGATCCGTACGCTTGCGGTTATATTTTTAAATCTCAAACAAATTTTTTATGTTACCATTTATGCTATGGATATTTAAATTGTATTTCTTGTGTATATATCATGCCTTCGGGCCCACTTGTAAATGTACTAAGTAACACAATTTTGGTATCAAGAGTATTGGGGTATTTATAGGTATATACATACAAGATTTCCACTGAAATACAATTTTTTTTCTTTAGTTGTATGTATGTTGTGTTGTGGTTATTACATCAGATGATCCTGGCAGGTTTTAGATTAACAGGAATCAACTCGGTCATCGGTTCAGTTCTGTAAAAACGGGGTGTGACAACAGTGATATCAGAGTGTGATGGTCTACCCACTCATAGCATGCAAAATAGATCCCTATAGAATTTTATAATAGCACCCGAGGTTGGGTAAATAAAAGCTTTAACGAATTAAAACCTACAATAGATGAAAAGTTTTAAATTCTTGCATTCCATTGCATGCACGAGAGTAGAACCTAATCAGATTAACAAATGACCAACTGACCGATTTCATAAACCATTGATTCTAATTCTAACAAAATTTCGACAGCATAACGGCGCTATGTTTAGAATACCAAATTTTTTTAAAATTATCACCTAATAGAGCACAATTATACAAAGATAATAAACAAAAAGAAGGTGACAGACACTGTCCAAAAGAATACAAACATTGTTCTAAACACATCACCAAGACCAAACCATAAGAAAGTATTATAATATACAAATCACCATAGTATCATAAACCCCAAATAGAGAGAAAGGAAAAGATTATTCCAAGACAAGACAAGGAGGGTCCGCTACTCCATCAATCATCATCATTGACAGTGAATATCTCCACACCTCTAGGACGTGAGTTGATGTGGAGGCATCGATCATAATAGTCAAGCCTATCATTAGTCAAGGTAACCTCCTTTTTCACTCGGTGGAAATCAACTGTAATTCTGTTGGAGACCTTATCCAAGTCCTCAGTTAGGGCTTGGAAGTTAGCCTTCAGCCTCCCAAGCCTATGCTGCATTGCCAACTCACTCATTGTACTCTCCTCCACCCTCTCTAGGATCTTGGCCTACCTGTCCTGAAGTTCCCTCTCTCTTGTGGCACTCTCATCCGAATGCCTTAGAATCTGATTTTTCCCATCTTTCAGGGCTCTCATATTGTCCATCAGGCTCTGGAAATCAAAAGCCCCACCTGAAGATGATGGAGCTCTAAACTATGGATCTGCAGCCCTGGTCTCTAGAGGCTCCTCCTCGAGGATCTCCTCATCATGAAGGTTTTCCTCATCAAATTGAGGAATATACTCCTCATCATCCACATCCTCTTCATTATGATGAGGGATGCAGTGCTCATCCTCTCCTCACTATCACTCCCACCTTCCATACCCTCTGCCCCTTGGCCTCTTTCCCCTTGAGGTTCACCCATACGATTTTGCAAGCCCATCCTTCTTAAGTTCTCCTTAGTGAACCTATCCACGGGATACTTTCCTTCCTCACCCCACGGGTCCACCTAGAAGTACCCAAAGACCTTGGTAAGGGACCTGCCATATGGAAATCATAAGCCATTGGGGTGTGCTATATGGTATTCTATGGTCTTCAACAAGACATATGGGAGGCATCGACATGAATCATCCTCATCCAAGGCCATGAAGATATAGTAGGCAAGGTAGGCTGCTCTGAAGTTGACTTGATTTCTATGACCTACTCTAGGGAGCAGATTGAACTGAGCCAAGCGTGAAAAAACATGGGCATTTTCATTGTAGGCTCTCTCAGATAAGGGATGCACTTTGCTACCACTAATGGCCTCATAAATACCCTCCTGCATCTCCGAACCCAAATTTGGGCCCACAACCTTTATCCTTGAAGCACTATAGAAGTGGGTACCCTCTGCAGATATACCCAGGATCCCTGCCAAAAAACCCACAGTTAATATGATATTTACCCCCTTTACCATGCTGGTAAGGGAGTACTCTCCATTCTCAAAGGACACCTTTAATTACAATAAAAATGTTGGACTAGATCCTCATAGCAGGGTCGGCTGGGGTTAAGCATAGACTGCCAACCCAATGCAGTAAACTAGTCTAGCATCTGGAATCCATCAAAATCCTATACCACCACTATCTTCTCCATCATAATCGACTTCCTAGAGAAGACTGGCTAGGCAACAACCGCCTTTAGAGCCTCTCGTCAAAGTCTTCAAGATCAATAGCATCATCCCTCCTGGGTTGGGCTCGTGAAGATGAAGAACTTGGGGTTGGGTTCTTTCCCCTGGAGGTGGTTGTCTTCCTTCTTTTAGATGAGGAAGCTACCTCCTTACCTTTTTGAGAAGACATCCTAGAAATTTTCAAAGGAAACACATAAGTAATGGGACAAGATTTAAGTGAAAATAGATAAACAAAAGAGTAAAGTTTAGACTACGCAAATAGCACCTTAAGTATGGATATGACAACGTAGCAATGATCTATCATGAAAATCATGGTGTATATATCTCGAGGTGAACATGATATAGGATATTATAAAAAGAGGGGACGCTTGTAGCATTAAAAGAAGGAAAACCAATGAAAACTCCCAAATAAGTTTCTACTGACCAAGTTCAAAAGAAGAAGGATGATGATGGTTATGTCTGATGCAATGATGAGGAACATGATAGAATCATAGATTGGAGACACATTGTCTAATGATTAATTTTGGTGATGAAATGGATCAATGAAAGCATAAAAGTGTGCAAACGAGTGAGGATGTGATATCTTGTTATTATCAGACCAATCCATGAGAAAGAGATCTGAGAGACCCACACCAATGCACCATCAAAAATTGGTAACTAAATTCATTTACCACATGGAGTTGCAAGAACAAGAGAAATGGAGAGAAAACCCCAAAACAGAGAAATCAGGGCAAAAACAAAACAAAAAATTGAGATCCTATCCCTATGAATCGGTCAAGTAAGGCCAATAAGCAATTGAAATCACAAATGATTCATCACATTATCAAAGAACAAACATTCTATGGAAGGAATGAAGCATATATCGAGATTTTAGGGTTTCTATAGCAAAAGAACACCGAAAATATAGTTCTCAAAGAGAAAATGGGGAAAAAGAACTTACTTGGGAATGGGAGGATGATTGATCTTCTAAGAACCCAAGAATCATTGAGCGAAATCATGGGTTGAAGTGCCAGGTAAGTGCCTTTAATTGCTCTGAGTCGAAAGAGAAAGAGGAAATGAAGAGTGGTAGGCAAAAAGGGGTTTTAAAACCCTTTGGCCCCAGCTTGACCCTACCTTCCGGTTTGGGTTTCAAGGCCCAGATCACCCAGTGTTTGGGATTTTGCATATTCCATGCCTAGTGGGCCCCAATTAGGTGCCAATGGGAGTGTTTTACTACATAGATTAGGCATCGTTGTGTGACTGATCTATGTCTTGGTAATTAAATGCTGGTGCGTAAGGCCATGTGGTGTGATGTGACAATATGATCTATGACATAAAGTGCAACTGAATATGTGCATAAATTGAATGTTGTAGCACTTAATCAATGCTTACTTTTATATAATTCAGGTACAGAACGCCATGGTACGCACCAGATTCGGTGGCAATGCTTGAGGTACCACTCTTGGTCCCTGACCCATAGGTCGACCACCAAATCCCCATGGACCTCGATCCTTGGGGCAATCCTTATACCCATCACCACAAGTGAACATTAGACCGGAAGAAGTCTAAGGTAACCCACCTATGAATGAGATTCTAGCTCCCCTACCTATCATCACTCTAGGTGATGTTGCGACACTCATTCAATAGTCGCAAGAGGCCTTGCAGCAGCATTTGCTTCAACAGCAACAAAATTTTATGACTATTATGCAACGGTATTTGAACCCTACTCAGTGGGATCAGCATCTTAGAGTAGTTATTCCATAGGACCCTTCTATGGGGTCAGGTGTTGGGGTACAATCAGGAGGAACACCGCCTGGGGTTACACCATAAGATCAACTAGGTGGTACCCCATCGGTTGCACCATTGGGCACTCCTCCCTTCATGACGCCTCCACCTTACCCATACTATTTGGTCTATCCATCCTATCACCCACTAGCTACCAGTATGGCAAAGGTGGTTGAGTCTTTTAAGAAATACTTACCACCCATCTTCACCAAGGTGGGTAATGACCCATTGGAGCTGGATCTATGGATCCAAGATCTGGAGAAGATATTTGAGATTGTGGATTGCACAGAGGCATAAAAGCTCATCTGTGCGGGGTTGCAACTCAAAATTGAAGCTGATTCATGGAGGAAAACTTCTAAACCTATTTTGTTGGCAACTCATCCAAAAGCTACATGGGAGCAATTCAAGGAATTGTTGTCAAATTACAACCCTCGAAGCTTCAAAGACCGCAAAGAAGCAAAATTTATGGCACTAACCCAAGGGAGCAAGACTGTTCTAGATTATCAACAATAGTTTGAGAGCTTGTTCTATTTTGCTCCTCGCCATATAAAGATAGCTGAGGAAAAAGCCTAGAAGTTTCTGAAGGGTTTGAAGATATCCATTGGTACAGTGCTAGAGGCATTGGATCTAACTGATTATGCTCAGATTGTGCAAAAATCCAAGGCAATGGAGGACAAACAGAGGGGACAACTAACCCTTACATTGGGACTTTAGAAGAGGGAAAACCCATTTGCCGATTCGGGTCGCCCGAGCAAGAAGTTTCATGGATCATATTGCTATGGTCCCTCTTACAGATAGCCCTACAGGCTATCGGGTTATCTTTCTTGACCAACTAGTGGATCGGGCACTACATCTTTCTGTCCAAACACTAGTACGACACCTATGGCCCTGAGACCACCTCATCCTCCTACTGTACTAGGATCAGTGAAGAGAGCCCCCGCTCTAGTTTAGGCATCCCATAACCGATGTTTTAACTACCATTCATGCTGGCATTTCTCCAAGGATTACTAGTACAAATCAGTTGCACCACCAAATCAGCCCCTTGCCTTGAGACCTTCATTGACTTAAGGGAATCAGCCTCGATGAGGGTAGCAGCCGGAGATGAGATCTCTCTCTTCCCCCCTTTTGGGGAGGGAAAAAAGGACTTGTGTTCATTCTACCCTCTCTCCTCTCTTTCTTTTTTATAAGGGAGTGATGTGTCGTATGTGCTTACCCTGTGGGCCCTATACCTCCGTATCACTGCTCGGAGATACGTGGAGACCTATTTCACAAGAGTGTAAAGTTTGTCAATCGAGAAGGGAATTTGATGATGGTCCAACATGGGATCAAGATCATACAAAAGGGTTTGGAGTTACTAACTAGGATTATTGGACTAGGACTCGAGTGTGGGCCTAATTCCTGAGAAAAGGGCCCAAAAGTTGGTCTAGTCTAGAGATTTATGGCAAGTGTCAGGTTGTAGAATTGGGAAGGTGTTAGGCACCCAATCTACACCCAATCTACCCAGTTCAATTGGTCTTCCTACTAGATGCTTAAGAACAAATATTTTTCATAATTATTCCTATTCTATATGCATGGCTAAGTTATCCCACATATATATATTGATTGAATTTAAATAACTATGCACACTAAAATAATGTCAATATAAAGTCTACATTGTGCTAATTTTTTTGAGAAATTATTCTTGAGCTTGACCCTTGTTTTGGGTCAAGAGGGGTGGACCCCCTAGTTGATGCTGGTACGAACTTTCTTATGGATTCTCCTGGCTCAGGGGAAGTTGGTCTTGACCTCTAACTTCCTTTCTCAAGGGATGCTTACTGTGATAATATTTGGACAGAGTTCTAGCTAGGAACAGTTACTTTTGGATTTGAATTCTGACAGAGCTTCAGCTAGGGATGACTACTTTTGGGCTTAGGCTGAGGTGGTGATTTGGTAGAGCTTCTGCTAAGGAAGGGCTACTTCTGGATTTTGGATAAGGTGGCACTTTGACAGAGCTTCCACTGGGGATAGGCTACGGGAGGGCTAGGATGAGGTGGCACTTCGGCAGAGCTTCCACTAGGGATAGGCTATAGGAGGGCTAGGTTAAGGTGGCACTCCGGTAAAGCTTCCGCTAAAGATAGGCTATGTGAGGGCTAGACTGAGGTGGCACTCGGGTGGAGCTTCTGCTAGGAATGGGCTGAAACCTAAATGATTGAAGAACTTCAAAGGCATGAAGAACACTTCGAAGATTCAAAGGAATCTTAAGAAGATCTCTCCAAAGACTTGAAGAACCTTAAAAGGGGGTGGGAGACTAAGGAAAAACTTTTTCTACACAAAATCTCACTCAAAGAAGGCAAAGGATTGAAGAGTTTTGAAAGCCTGAAGATTACTTTGAAGATCCGAAGCTCACTTCAGATCTTATGAAGATCTCTTCAAAGACTTGAAAAACCTCAAGGGGATAAGGGGAGAAGAGAGGGTAGAGCTTCACTACTATGGGATGCTCACTAGGAGACTTGTTGTTATAAGGTAGTGTTGGTGTGTAAAACCAAAGGGAGGGGGTGTTTATAGAATTTTTGGACCAATAGGGAGGAAAGAGAAAATTCCTTAACCAATGGTGGTAAAATGTAATTTTTCTAAACCAATGGGGTGAAAGTAAGAAATTTTGGACCAATGGGGTGGAAGATAAATTACTTTGGCCAATGGAGGGAAAAGTATTTTTTTTGGACCAATAAGGTAAAAAGATTCCTTTTTTGGACAAATGGGAGGGTGCGGTGTAGGGTACACTAGCGGGGTAATGTAGGGTACACAGGTAGGTGAAGAGGAAATTCTTTCTCCAAATCGCTTACTGGAAGGGGGATTTCGACCACCAACGGGGGTGTCGAGGCTTCAGAAGGGGTGCAGGAGCTTCAATAGGGGTGTTGGAGCTTCAACAGGGGTGCTGGAGCTTCAGTAGGGGTGCTAGAGCTCTAGTAGGGGTGTTGGGGCTTTAGCAGAGGTGTTGGAGCTGCAGCAGGGGTGTAGGGGCTCTGGCATGGGTGCTGAGGCTACGACATGGGTTTTGGGGCTCCAGTATGGGTGCTGGAACTCCGATATGGGTGCTGGAACTTAGCCAAGTATACGTGGGGCTTGGTCGGGTATGTGTAGGGCTTGGTCAGGTATGTGCGGGGCTTAGTTTGGTACACGTAGGGCTTAGTCGAGTGAATGCAGGGCTTGGTCGAGTGCACACGGGGCATGGGTAGGTGTGCAAGGCAAGCCATAAGGGCTCACAAGGGCAGGGTTTAGGAACTGAAGGCAAGGCATGGGTGCTTGCATGGGCGAGGTTTAGGCACTTAAGGCAAAGCGTGGGTGCTCACATGGGCGGAGTTTGGGCACTCAAGGCAAGGCGTGGGTGCTCACATAGGCGGGGTTTGGGCACTTAAGGCAAGGTGTGGGTGCTCGTATGGGCGAGGTTTAGCCATCCGATGGTCTGATTTTGATGTACCTTATATCTTTGAAATCATGATTTCGAGTACTATGCATTTGTACGGTCACCTAGGACCGAATTCCTTCGTATATGAAATGTCATAATTGGACCCTTCTTTTCTCTCACATGGATTTTTGAGAATTTTGGGTAAGTCTAGAATGCTTCTAGGAATAGTTGCCTCAGTCAGTTGTCATCTCTCGATCAAAAGTGAAAGATCGCGTCCAAGATCCATAAGTCATCATAACTAGAGGAGGGTGACAAAATTGGGTGTCCACAGAATGCTCCACTTTGGCCGAGGCTTGTGCCAATACCGAACGGAAAAGAAAAAAACAACCACATTTTATCACCCGTAGCATGTACTGCCGTCATCTTCCTCATTAATGATGGAGTTGAAAATACAACAGGTAATATCTCTGAACTACTTTAAGTTTAGAATCTTACTTGGGCCACCGATTGCAAGAAAAAAATTTGAACCCTTTCGATCCTGTTAGAAAATGTTGAACCATCGTTTTGCAGAGATTTGAACCCTCCCTGCAGAAGATGTTAGTGCTTGAAAATGTTCTTAATCCATCATTTGCAGAGATTTGAGCCCTCCCTGCAGAAGATGTTAGTGCTTAAATTTGTCCTTGATCCATCATTTGCAGAGATTTAAGCCCTCCCTGCAGAAGATGTTAGTGCTTGAATTTGTTCTTAATCCATCATTTGCAGAGACTTGAGCCCTCCCTATAGAAGATGTTAGTACTTGAAAATGTTCTTGATCCATCATTTTCAAAGATTTGAGCCCTCCTTGCAGAAGATGTTAGTGCTTGAATTTGTTCTTCCTACGCTGGGCTTCGTTCTGCTAGTCCAGGGATATATGGTCTATGACATCGGGCCACTCGGGGCTGATTCAAAGAGATTGAGCCACCTGGGGCTAGTTCAATGAGATTGGGCCACCTGGGGCTGAGTCAATGGATTGGGCCACCTAGGGTCGGGTCAATGAGATTGGGCCATCTGGGGCCAGTTTAATGAGATTGGGCCACCTAGGGCTGGTTCAATGAGATTGGGCCACCTAGGGCCAGTTCAATGAAATTCGGCCACATGGGCTGGGTCAATAAAATTCTTTCTTTCCTTGATTGGAATTCTTGAAATTGAGTCATGAGATTGGAACCATGAATTTAGGCCCTTTGAATCTTAAAATTTGGCTCTTGATTTTGGGTTTTTGATTTGGAATCTTGAATTTTTTACTTTTGATTTTTGGCTTTTGATTTGGAATCTTGAATCTTGACTTTTGATTTGGAATCTTAATTTTTGTGAGATAATGTCCATCTACCTCACAAATTTTGAATTTTGTATTAACATTTCATTTCTACCAATTTCATCTTCCATTTTCATGTGATTTTATCTACCAATTAGATTTCACTTTCCCTTTTCCATGTAATTTTATCTACCAAGTAGATTTTACTTTCCTATTTTCATATACTTTGAATTTTGTTTTTGTGGATAAGAACTCTTGAATTGCACCTTGGAATTAGATCTCATTTTTTTTTGGGACAACGAATTTTTTAACCATAAAATGGTCCCCCCTCCTGTTCACTCACTAATCCGATTTTCTTAAGTTTGGAACGATTTGTGAGCGAGTGAGCTCAAGTTCTTAAGTTTTTTCGAAGATTCAAAGTTTTTTGCATTTCTTCAGGTTTTCTCAAATTTCTTCAAAGATCTTCAAGTTTTTCTTTAAGTTCTTCATCTTCTTCTTGAAGATCTTCATAGTTTTTTAGGAGGGGCCATTTGGAGAATTTTAAGTCTTTCTGAGCCTCTTTGCAAATTGTGAAACTTCTTGGGGTTGTTTGTAATTTTTGATAAATATGGACGAAAGAAGAAAGAGGAGGACTCCAGGAGAGATCCGGCTGGGTGGCGGAGAGAGATGCCCTATATCGTCTCAGGGGGACGACAGTCCCGCAGACTGGTATATCGGGCAGACGCTCCACAAGACCCGAGACCACATATGTAATGCAGTGTGGGGCAAATAGGTAAGTCTTTTCCTTTTCCCTACATTATTATATTTTTTTGTTTATTTTTTATTCTTTTTATTTTTTGTTTATTTTTTTTATTTTTTATTCATTTTTATATTTATTTTAGGAGCACAATAAGGGAGTACGTCCCACATTGGCTAGGTATGGCCATCCAAATGCAGTCCGGGAATGGTACGAAATACTTCCTCATAGGGTAAAGGGGCAAGTAGATTCTACTTACCTGCATCGTTGGCCTCGTTGGAGACCAAAAAATTTAGCTTGGCATTGGTGGGAGCCTTAGTGGAGCAGTGGTGACCAAGCACCCATTCTTTTCACCTCCCTACTAGCAAGATCACCATCACACCTTTGTGCTTCTATGCTATGACTAGCATCCTTTCGGAGGGAAGCCCCTTTATCTTCCTGAGACTTTTCAGATTTCACAGACTTGATGGATATTGAGATCATGGGGGGATTAGATGCATGTCCCTATAGGTACGATTAGTGGCCTTTGGATGAGAAAGGATCTGAGGGTGAACCTAGGAAACCTCGAGATAACTCGCTCCTTCCTTCTATTTGCTGTGGCACAATGTCTTTTCAGTGACCTCTGGGCTGGAGTGGACATCTGTATGGTGTCCCCCTTTCGGAATATTCAGGAGGTCGATTAATGGGATTAGGGTGAGGCTGCCTACGTATACCTTCTGCGGACCCTAGATCTATTAGCATATGGGGATCGGGGCCTCAAGGGGGTAGGCTACATTCTCCAGGTGACTTTGCACTTCTTTTTTTTTCTTTTTTTTTTTTTTTTTTTTTTTTTTTTTCTTTTTTTATTTTATTTTCTTGGACATCCTTATTTTGATATTTCAATTCAGCCTTGGTGTTACGAACACCTAGAGATCCTAGCCCCTGTGCTGAAGGATCCTCAAAGCTCGCCCTTCCCCATAGCTAACAGATGGGGAGATAGTTGGGTGTTGAGGAGCCGACGCTATCCCCCTGGGACCACAACCCACTCTCTTCTAGACTGTCTCACAGAGGTAAGTCATATTTGGTGTCAAATTTTTTCCTTTGCCTTGTGCTGTAATCACTCCTTCTTAACTTTGCAGGTCAATTGGAGGCCATTCTGAGATCTCTACTTCTACAACCCTGATGAGTTTGCTCGAGCCAAGAGCTTGATAGAGAGCTGCACGTAATTCAAAGGCATCTGGGGCCACGCCTGGTATCTGGGGGAGCGTGTCACTCCTCAGTAGTCTGATCCTACAGTGCGCTCTCCTCCCTGCTATCCTCCATTGACTGTGCATAACCCGGAGAGTATCCTCGAGAGTCAGATAGAGGTATAGGCCGAAGGGGTGTGGGATGATTCCCTCTTAGATCCGAGTAGGAGCTATGAGGCCTTTCTCAAGGAGGATATAGTTTGCACTTCTTTTGGTCCCAGGGGGCCACTGGTATGTTTCCTCTCTTAAGCATTTTTTCCATATTTCAAATTCTTCTTTTCTTTTATTGATGTTTTTTCAGTGGAAGGCATAACATGTGCGCCCCCCTTTACTCGATCATGAACAAGTGCTACTACCTCATCTCAGATTGAGTCTTCTATCATTGTGATGGGACCTCTCTGGATGGCTATCAGTCCCTTCAGCGGTTTCTCGGGCTGGTCTTATCCTAATGTAACCCATCTAGGTATTCCTCAGATCTTGGAGCATAGAGTGGACAGAGACACCTCCGTTGGACTTCCTATCCCATATGACTGTGTGAGTATCTAAACACCTCTTATTTGATTGGTTCTTGATTCCTTTTAACTGACATGCTCTTTCTCAGGTATCTCTGGAGCTCTATTCCGAGCTCAGGAGGATGCATCAGAGTTTATCTGAGGTCGTGGTTGACAAGGTATTCTCCTGCTATTAGTCTCTTTGCTCTTTTATTGCTTCTTTTTTTTATCATTCCATATGTTCCCCCAAGAGAGGGAGAATGATGCCTTGAGGAGACAGGTTAGCTCCTATCGTCAAGAGAATGCGCACTTACTGAGGCAGATTGAGGATCTTACACGGAGGCTAGAGAGTTCAAGATTGGCATCTACCAGCCTTCCCACTTTCCACGAGTATGATTCAGATGAGGAGCATAGTTTCGACGAGGATCTTGACTTCTAGGGGTTTATTTCTACATTTCTATAAACACAAACATATGCATATTTTCCCCCCGTGTTGTTTATTAATACTTTTTTTTGTTCTTTTATTTTGGCATCTTATAAATGGAAACCTATCTTTGGGACAAAAAAAATCTCTTTTTGTTTAAGAATGTTTTTTTTTTTTTTTTTTTTTTTTTTTTTTTTTTTGCCATAATCAATTCCACAACTCAAGTTTTTATTAGAATAATCAGGATAACATGAAAATCCAAATATTCCTTCATTCTACTACCAAGTGAATTACATGAAAATAATCTTCCTACCATAGACAGGATAGGTAGGTAACAAGATGGGGAGACAGTTCTTGGGGTGGGTAAAAGTTTACAAACTCCTGTGGGACCACCGGCTCAAGCCCATATTATTAGCTAATGTAAGTGGACAAGTAAAAAGACATATGAATCAATCCCATCAACCTAATATAATTGTATCTATGAGTCTTCATCAAAAAATCTTCTTGTGACTTCCCTGGGCATCTCCATGCAATGTCATTTGTAGTTCTTCCTTGTAGGTACTCTTCCCAATCAATAATGAGTTTGAATTTCAGAACTTCCCGCTTGTTCTGGCAGCAAAGGGTTTCGAGTTGACCTCCATTTAACGGCCTAATCAGCTTCAGCTTATCAAGTAGCCAAAGTTGGAAAATGGCGGGACGTCCATGATAATGATCAAGTCCAAATCTACGGCTATAGTTTATGTCATCAAGTCCTTTGAATGTCTCTGCAAGGACTATAGGAGTAATATCTCTTCCCTTCTTCAATTGCTTTACCACCTCTATTAGAACAAGTGGTGCATCACGTCTAGGAGTTCGAAGAACATAGCAAGCTATCATACACAAAAGGTAAGCATCCTATGATTTTTTATGATGGATTCCCTCTAGTGGTAGGTATTGGATGAAGATCCTGGCCATCTTCAAGATGTCAATCATTCCATATCTGATGAATTACTTTATTTCTTCCTTTTCCCATCCAAAAAAGTCCTGAATCTCCTCTGAGTGATCTTTCTTCAAAGATGGTTGAATCAACTTACCGTTGGGTGGAGATAACATAAAAACTCAAAATTCTTTAACAGTTGGGATAGCTCTCTACCAACCCAAATCGAAATACATGAAGATCGGCATCCCAATGCTGAGGTACCTATCAGAGCAAATTGTGATGCAGCTCAATGCACCCAATCCGGTTGAGCATTAACATACTTGTAGATTCTAGCAGGCTTGGTGCCATTGTGTTTATGTCTAAGGTCCATTATCTCAATGTCTCATCTAAAGAGTCTATGACTTTTCCTAAAACCATCATAAGCAAAGAAGAGATGTGATAATTTTTCAAAGTATCAATCATTAGGTATTGACAACCAAACCTTTACCACTGTTGCATCAAAATCTTTTTTTTTTTTACTAATCAAGGGTGGGAAGTGACCTAGCCTTAACATACTAGTGCCGGCTAGCGACTTTTGGGGAATGGAATTCTGGATAAGAATTTGGAGGACTATAGGTGGATGATGGATGCCTAATGGCCTTTCACGCCGAATGACGATTCTTGGGGGACACAAGCTATGATGATCTTTTAAGATACCTTGATTATAAATCTAGGAACCAATTTATTGCCTTGAGATTATTGAGACCGCACTTTCACATGTCAAGTTGCCTATGTATCCCTTGAGAGGAATCAGGTCTAACGTAGTTCAAACTATTCACCCTTCTAGACATAATATTTCTTGAGTTGATCCATGTTAACCAGTCTGGGTATTTCTTCACCGTTGTGGTCTATGAGTTTCACAGCCTTACAGGGTAGAATCTCTTTGATAGTGAATAGGCCACTCCAGTTGAGCCTGAATTTTCCTCTTGGGTCATGAATTGGGACTCTTTGTTCTCAAAGAACAAGTTCACCTTCCTCTATGTGATGGGGCTTCACATTCTTGTTGAAGGCCCTTCCCATTCTCAGTTGATATTGCTTCAGGTTATCCATGGCCTTCATACGCCTTTCATAAAAAAAGTTGAGCTCGTCACGTCTGGCCTTCACCCATTCCCCTTCAGGTAACTGACTATTAAGAAGCACCCTTAGAGACAATACCAGGATTTCCATGAGTAGAACTGCCTCAACCCCATATACCAGAGAAAAAGGGGTTGGCCCTGTTGAGGATCGTATAGAGGTCCAATATTCCCACAAAGCAAGTGGTAACTTATCTGCCCAATCTTTGTGTGTTTTAGCCATTTTTTATAAGATCACCTTGATGTTCTTGTTAGCTGATTCTATTGCCCCATTGGTCTGTGGCCTGTAAGTGGTACAGTGATGCCTTTTGATACCAAACTTTGTGCAGATTTTGTTGGTTTTGCACTAGAAATGGGATTCCTGACCTAATATCAACTATTGAGGTACTCCATATTGGGAAATGTTATTTTCTTGGATGAATTTTGCCACCTTAGCAGATGTGAGGACTGCATATGACTAAACTTCTACCCACTTGGTAAATTAATCAATAACTACCTAGATGAACTCGTGGCCATTAGATGCTTCGGGGTTGATCTTCTCAATGATGTCAATGCCCCAAGTAGAGAATAGCCAAGGAGAACTAAGTGAGTGTAATTCCGTTAGCGGGATATATATGATATTATAAAATATCTGACATTTGTGGCATTTTTTGACAAAACTCACGTAGTTTGCTTCCATTGTGTTCCAATAATATCCGAGCCTGAGAATCTTCTTAGCACATCTTAGTATTCATATGGGGTCCACAAACACCATGATGAATTTCCTCCATGGTTGTCGTAGTTTGCTCCTCATTCACATATAACAATTGTATTCCATTACAGGTCCTCTTATACAACAAGTCCTCTTGAAAAATAAACTGGGTGGTATATCATCTCAAAAATTTCTTTTCTCTTTCTGTGGCTTCAACCGGGTACTTCCTTTCCCTAATAAAATCCATAATATGAGTGAACCAAGACCGACCATCTATGGTGTGAGAGTTCACCAAATTTTGATAAATGGGTCTGCTTCTTTGTTCCACTAAGAATGGTCGGATTCTAGCTATAGAGTTGCATTCTACCATGGAAGCCAAGTTTGCAAGGGCATCAGCAAACCTGTTGTTATCTCTCTGGAAGTATTCAAATGAGATCTTCTCAAAGTGTCCGATCACTTCTTCTAGATGTTCTTGATATGGCTTCAGTTTTTCATCTCTGGTCTTTCACTTTCCTTGTGTCTGACAAATGACAATGGATGAATCTGCATACACCTTGATCCTTTTCACTCCAATAGTCAAGGCCGTTTCTAGTCCCAATGCACAAGCTTCATATTCAGCAATATTGTTGGTATGAAGTCGAGGCAGAATGATGAAGGCAAGTAAAGGCCATCAGGAGTGACAAGCTATATTCCTACAGCACACCCCTTTTGATTAGCTGCTCCATCAAATAATAACTACCATTCATTAGTTGTGCCTTCTTCCTCTATTGCTGTGATTTCTTCATCAAAAAAGGCATCATCTAGGGCTCTTCCATCTTCTGTGGGGTGGGCAGCCAAATGGTCAGCTATAGTTTGTCCCTTGATGGATTTTTGAGTAATATAGGTGATGTCAAACTCTGATAGCAAAAGTAACCACCATGCCATCCTTCCTGTTAGAGCTGGTTTCTCAAAGAGGTACTTGATTGGATCCATTCTTGAGATTAAATGCATTGGATAAGCTACTATGTAGTACCACAGCCTTTTTGTTACCCAAATCAGTGCAGCATAAGTTTTTTCCAAAGATGTGTACCGTATCTCATACTCCAGGAACTTCTTACTTTTTTTGTCTCTTTTTGTACTAGTAATGAGCCCATGGAATATTCTTCCACTGATAAGTACAACAAAAGTGGTTCTCCTTCCACCAGTGGTGTCAATACTGGTGGGTTCATGAGGTATCCTTTGATCTTATCAAAAGTTTGTTGGCATTGGTCATTCCATTCCGTGGGATGATCCTTTTTCAGCATCTTGAAGATTTTCTCATAGATTGTAGTTAGCTATGCTATGAACCTGCTGATATACTGGATGTGACCCAGAGAAATCCTTGTATCTGCTTCTCAGTCCGAGGTGTGGGCATTTCCTGAATTTCTTTGACCTTGATAGAGTCAACTTCAATGCCTCTTTTACTCACTAAGAACCCTGACAATTTTTCTATTGTTACCCCGAATACACACTTCTGAGGATTCAACTTTAGCTAATACTTCTTGATCCTTTCAAAGAATCACCTTAGTAAGGGAATATACCCCTATCGATCTTTTGACTTCACTATCATGTCATCCACATAGACTTTCACATCTTTGTTCATCATGTCTATAATATGGTTGTAGCTGTTCTCTGATAAGTTGCCCCAACATTCTTTAGTCCAAAAGGCATCACCTTATAATAGTAGGTTCCCCATGGAGTGGTGAAGGTTGTCTTCTCATGACCCTCTGGGTGCATGCTCACTTGGTTGTATCCTGAGAATCCATCTAAAAATGATAATAAGGCATGTCCTGTCGTGTTGTCAACCAATACATCAATGTGAGGTAATAGGAAGTCATCTTTGGGGCTTACTTTGTTAAGATCTTGGAAGTCGACGCACATTCGTACCTTGCCATCTTTCTTTGGCATTGGCACTATGTTAGCCAACCATTGGGGCTACTTCTCCACTTCTAGGAACCCTGCATTCCACTGCTTCACAACTTCTTCTCTAATCTTCTCACTCCATTCTGGCAACATTCTTTGGAGCTTCTACTTTATCGATTTTACCCTAGGGTAGGTCGGTAATCGATGTTGCATGATATCGGGGTCTATACCAGGCATATTCTCATAAGACCAAGCAAAGACTTCAGTTAACTCCTTCAAAAGGCTAATCATTTTTTCTACTTCTTTGTCATCTAGGGTGGTACCAAATTTTAACTCTCGAAGGCATTGGTCGGTTCCTAGATTAATAACCCAGGTATCCCCACGGATGGGTTGGGCATTCTTTGGTTTGCATTATTTTATTAACTCTTGATATTTATTAAGATCATCATCAGAAAAAGGAAGCAAGTCATACTCGGAATTAGAAATTTCATTCACGAAAGGAGTAATAGACTCGACATACACGGACTCTGGACTTTCCAAGAGAGGGAAGGCTGACTCATAATTATAAACAGAAGACTCAACGACTGACTCGATTGCAGACTTGATGACGGATTTGATGCTTGTATCAGTGGTATTCAGGTTAGTTGACTCGATAGCATGAGTAAACTTGAAGTTCTCCTCGATACTAGTCTAGTTCAGAAGTGGTTCGATGGCTTGGTGGATGAGGAAATATGGCAAAGGGCCACCTTCTTCTGAGAAAGTTGCTGCTATTTCTTCAATAGTTCAATGGTTCTTTCCTGCTTCTTCATAAATACCAGCTAATCAACCTCATATTCCCAGAAGCCAAACTTTTTGGGAGGTGAAGATTGGTGGAGACTGCTCAATCCTTTTTCTATAAAGTCCATCTTTTCAATCCTACTGATGGAGGCCATTTTGGTTCCTCGATCACATCTTTGACCACCCTCATAGATCTTTTCATTGCAGTTGATTTGGGCACAGTACATGCAAACCATCATTCTCTGTGCTCTTCTTTGCTTCGCAAATACACTTCTTCCTCTGAAAGGACGAGGCTTAAGTTCATGCAGCTCTTAGGCTCTTGATTCTTGTAGGAAGGAGAAAATATAGATTTTAAAATCAATAGGAAGCTTTAAGCTCCAACTGAGCCTTATCTTCTTTTCCCATTCTTTTTTCATGAGGACTTGAGGCTTGTTGCCTCTTTTGACCGGATCAATGTTGTAGGGTTACTAGAGGAAAACCCATCCTCAATCAATGTAATTTCTGTTATCCTAGAGATGCAACTATCTTGATCACTTTCTTTGACTAGCATTTGTTGTTATTCTACCTCATGAGTTACCTAGTCGAACTCATCTTGAAAGAATACCTTAAATCCTGGTTGCATCCTTGTGGCAGTTTCATCAAACCACGGTTCAACATTTCCACAAAAGGAAAAATCTTCTCCTTCCCTTATGAAGTACCCATTGAGAGTGGGGTAGTAAGAGGCAGATATTTTCCTAGTCATCCTTAGTACCTTCTACCCTTTGTTGCATTCTTACTCCTTGGACTGGGGGTTTGAGGAATGTACCCAAGGCCACTCCTTCCTTTGCTAACCACTGGAGTAGGTAATTTTGAAACACCCTGATGATACTTTCCTAATCCCATCCCTAGAAAGTATTGCATGTTTTTCATCATTCTGAAGAACAACATTTTACTTTAATGTCGCTGAGGAACAGCTGTCACACCCTGTTCATACAGAATCGGACTGGTGATAGGGTTAACTCTGATTAACCCAAACCTGCCAGGATTGTCTGATACAGTATCCAACCACAATATACACACAACTAGGATAATGTTCAACAGTTCACCGGAAGACTTAATTTACCTGTAAATATCCCCAATATATATACTTGATACCCAAATTGTAGTACATAGATAAATACATGTGGGCCCGCAGGCATGATATTTACACAAAAAGAATAACAATTCACGTATCAAGTACACAAAAGGGATCATCAAAAGAATCAAAAAGTAACCCTGTATGGAGTCACTGTTGTGGTCCCACAGCACAGCCCTCGCACGTGCAATCCATGCCGTGCTCATAGTCCTCGAGGACCCACCAATCCTCTTCGGGGAATTCAACTGTGGGGCCCGACCCTTGATCCCCAGGTTGGTGACCTGCAAAATCATCTAAAAGAAGTGTACACGTGGGATGAGCTCACTAGCTCAATAAGTGAAAAGGAGGACCACACAACAGTCCACACAACAATCACAACCATATGCACTATATGCTATACAATTCATTTTTCATCACATCTACCTAAATAACATTACTAAGTCTTTGGTTTAGTGCTACTACAACCACATAGCGCGTATACTCCTGGTACGAGTCACGAACTCTATCCCGCGATACGCCCATAGGCCTGTCAGAGAAGGCCCACCATGAGTACTCAAAAAAGTAAAGCATACCGACCACCGGCTCTCAACATAAAAGTAAATAACAGAAAATAAAGGTGCTGACTCCAGCAATTTGAAAGAGGTACGATTGACCCTCTTGAATATACCACCAGGGTTGCCAATTGTCCAAATGACCAGCAGGGCGTATGTCTAACCGCCACAGTGACCCAACAACCGCGAGCACTGCTTCCCCCTAAATGGTAACCCAACACCTCAACCCCTGTTGGGAAGGGTCGTAGCACGGGAGATGATAATCCTACACCGTATGATCCTATATGACATAGTACGATTGCATAGTGCCACCGCGTCCTATTCCACGGGCCACCAATGCACTCGTTTCCAAGCCGACTATGGCATCTAGTCTATTAATGCATTATGCACAATGATGTTATCATTCATCACATAATCACATCATCATTTGACATTGAGAAAATAAACACAACACGCATGTCATAATAATATGAGGATGGCTAAGCTACATATAATTTGCATGATGACATGGCTAGTCTAGATACAATTTAGTGAATGCCAAACAAGCCTTAAAATAAGGCCAAACGTCCTCTCCCCACTTACCTATAGTGTACAAAGACTCACGCCCGGTACCGGTGAGATCCTGTGCGAGAAGCGTACGTTTTGGTGAACCTATCATAAGTGAATGGGGCTAGCATTTCACCACTTTGGGGTCGAAACTAACAAGATTTGTTGACAAAATCATGTTTAGAATCCTAAAAGAAGGTCACACGCCCGTTTTGGGTCCATTCGGATATAAAAAAACACGTCAGGAGCCTCTCGGGTGGGTCAGACAGCCCACCTGTCTTGACCCACCGGTTCTGACCCACTAGTCATGATCGACAGGCAGGTTGGCCCGCCGGTCGACCCACCGGTAGGGGCCCAGCGGTGGAGGCCGAGGGCCTGCTAGGATCAGCTGGCAGGTTGGCCCATCGGTCGACCCGTAGGTAGGGGCCCGTCGGTTGGCCCCGAGGGCCTACCCTCTTAGCCGGGTGCCCTCAGGCGGGCCGTTTGGCCCACCGATCTTGGCCCATCGGTCTCGGCGGAGAAATACCATTTTCCCTGAAACCTTCCCCCAACCTTTGGGGAATCAAATGGGGCTTTTCCAAACCCATTTTCCACACATTCAAGATCTCATATGATGATTCTAACCTAGATCTAGGTTATATTTAAGGATTGGAAGCCATCTTACCTTCTTTGCTCAAGAACTCTCTCAAAAACCCCAAAATCACTTCAAATCACCAATGTTTCTCCAATCTTGTAAACACTTGTTTAAATCCTTCAAAATCAACACATAGACCATCTATTAAACTTTAGATTTATCATCTCAAGGGGGATTTACAAAACCACAAGAAACTCTACCCAAATCAAGGGTTTTACTTGGGTATGGTGAAAGTTTAAGGAATATAGCCTTCGCTCACCTCTAAACGTAGATCTCGTGTTGGAGATCACTCTTTCGGCGTCAGAATGGGAAGATCAAACCTTGGCGCCACTTAGATCCTTTCCTTCCTCCTCTTCCTTCCCCTTTCTTCTTTTCTATTCTCTTTTCTCTCTCCTCTTTACTCTTCTCACCAAACACCTTAACGTAATAAATGAGAAAATGAAAAACATAATAATACTAATTATACTTTTTAAAACCACTAGTAACCACATGGGTGGGTCACTCAGGTGGGCGGTGCGCCCACCTGTGACGGCCAACCTGAGGACCGAAAATTGCCCAACAAGTGGGATTTTGGTGAAATTCGACTCTCGGCATGAATCTCACTCTCGGCACAAGGTATATTATACGTATGCACTTTAGGATACGGCTACATACCAGCTTTATCCATACATGGCCTTATCATATGTGCATGTACACGGCTTGGGTACACCCGTCTCCTCTGGCACTGACTCGAACTTGTCTGGCCAACCGGTGTTCAAAGTCACCCTTGCCATCATGGTTCATAAGGAACCCGCCTTAACCCTCTCCGGTTCAGGTCCTGAATGGTTAAATCGGATCAACCGTGTAATTAGATCGGGTTTAAAAAGTAGGGTATTACATTTATCCCCCCTTTCTGAAAATTTTACCCTTGAAATTGGCGTACCTGGTTGTATGAAAAGATGAGGGTACTTGGCTTGGATTTCATCCTCTTTCTCCTAAGATGCTTCTTCAAGTGAATGATTAGCCCATCGCACCTTTATAAAGGAAATGGAGCGGTTGCGAAGGGTTTTCGCCTTTCGGTCCAAGATTTCAGCTGGTTGCTCTGTATAGGTCATATCCGCTTCTAGATATTCTGGTTCCATGGGTAATACATGAGATGGATCATGAACGTATCGCTTCAGCATGGATACATGAAATAAGTTATGGACATTCCTGAGTGAAGGTGGCAGAGCAAGCATGTAGGCTACTGAGCCAACCTGAGCTAAGATCTCAAATGGACCAATGTATCTCGGGCTCAACTTCCATTTTCTATGAAATCTTTGTAACCCTTTAGTAGGAGAGATCTTGAGAAACACCTTTTCTCCTGGCTGAAATTCAATGTCCTTCCTGCGGTTGTCTGCATAGCTCTTTTGGCGTGACTGAGCTGCCTTAATCCTTTTTCGAATAACATCGACCTTGTCACAAGTCATCTATATCATTTCAGGTTCTAACATTCGGCGTTCGCCTACCTCATTCCAATACAGAAGAGTTCTACACTTCCTACCATATAGTGCCTCATATGGAGCCATCCCAATTGTAGCTTGGTAACTGTTGTTATAGGCAAACTCCATAAGGGGTATATATTCTTCCCAACTACCACACATTTCCATTGCACATGCCCTGAGCATGTCTTCTAATATCTGTATGGTTCGCTCCGACTGACCTTCAGTCTGTGGGTGGATAGCAGTACTCAAATTCAATTGTGATCCCAAGGCATACTGGAAGCTTTTCCAAAATCTGGAAGTGAACCTTGGGTCCCTATCTGATACAATGCTCACTGGCACTCCATGCAAGCGCACTATGTTATCCATATAAAGTTGTGCTAATTTGGCCATAGAGAACTTGGTCTTGATGGGAATGAAATGAGCAGTCTTAGTAAGCCAATCGATTATCACCCATATCGCATCCATCCCCTTAGGTGTTCATGGTAGTCCGGTGACGAAATCCATTGTAATCCTATCCCACTTCCAATTGGGTACTGGGAGTGGCTGAAGAGTACCATAAGGTCGATGCCTCTCAGCTTTTACTTTCTGGCATGTAAGACAAGTCGCCACATACAGGGCTATTGTGATTCTCATGCTTGGCCACCAGTAATTTTGTTTAAGGTCCTTATACATCTTTGTACTTCTTGGGTGGAGTGATTACTCGGAGCTATGTGCTTCCCGCACTATCTTGTCTTGTATATCTAAATCATCGAGCACACACAATCTGCCTCGAAACATCAATGCCCTATCACTGGCTAAAACAAAATCAGGGTCATTCATTGTTTGATCTTGAATCTCAACTCTGATCCACTGCAATTCAAGATCCAAAGGTTGTTTCATTATCACCTCTTGCCTAATAAACGGATGCACCTGTAGAGCCACCAGTGATACAGTCAACCATTTAAGGTTTTCTAGTTGATGTTCAAGCTCTAAGGTTACTCCTTCATATAAGAGGGTTTCATCCATTAGCGTCGCTTCTTGTACGAGTGGTGGGCTGATTGCTAAGTATGAGAGTGACACAGTCTGTGCCTTCTGACTCAACGCATCTCCCTTTACATTAGCCTTGCCGGGATGATACTGGATGTCGCAATCATAATCCTTCATGAGCTCAAGCCATCTCCTCTGCCTCATGTTCAAATCTTTCTAGGTGAAAAGTACTTAAGGCTTTTGTGATCACTGTATATCTCGCACTTCGCCCCATACAAATAATGTCGCCAAATCTTTAGGGTAAAAATGACTGCAGCTAGTTCCAAGTCATGAGTGGGGTAGTTCTTCTCATATTCCTTTAATTGTCGAGATGCATACGATATCACCTTACCGCGTTGCATGAGAACACAACCCAACCCCACCTTAGAAGCGTCAGTATAGACTGCCATTCCACTTGTGCCTTCGGGGATGGTTAACACAGGGCCTGACACCAATCTTTCCTTCAATTCCTGAAAACTCTTCTCACATTCCTCTACCCATTCAAATTTCACACCCTTTTTGGTTAACTTAGTCATTGGTGCTGAGATCCGAGCAAAATTCTCAATGAAGCACCGGTAGTACCCAGCCAAACCCAATAAACTTCTAATTTCAGTGACATTCTTAGAGCTTTCCCATTCTACTACTGCTTTCACCTTATCAGGATCCACCTCGATTCTGGCCTCAGGCACTAAGTGTCCCAGGAATCCAACTTGCTCAAGCCAAAATTCACATTTGTTGTATTTGGCAAACAATTGTTGTTCTCTCAACCTCTGTAACACCATTCTCAAATGTTGAGTGTGCTCCTCTTCTGTCTTAGAGTAGATCAAGATGTCATCAATAAAAATAATTACCCATTTGTCGAGGACATCGTGAAATACTCGATTCATTAAATCCATGAATGCTGTCGGTGCATTAGTTAACCCAAAAGATAACACTAGGAACTCATAGTGACCATACCGAGTCCTGAATGTTGTCTTGGGTATGTCGCCGCTCTTTATCTTGAGCTGATAATAGCTTGATCTAAGGTCTATCTTTGAAAATACCTTTGCACCTTGTAGTTGGTTAAACAGGTCATCAATGCGTGGCAGTGGATACCAGTTCTTGATGGTCAACTTATTCAATTCCCGGTAATCAATGCACATACGCAAGTTGCCATCCTTCTTCTTGACAAACAATACTGGGGCACCCCAAGGTGAAACACTTGGGCGAATAAACCCCTTCTCCAACAATTCTTGCAACTACATCTGCAACTCCTTCAATTCGGCTGGTGCCATCCTGTATGGAGCTATAGACATTGGAACTGCTCCAGGAATCAATTCTATGACAAACTCCAACTCTCTACCAGGCGGTAAATGCATCAAATCATCTGGAAAGACGTCAAAAAATTCTTTAACCACCTTTACCTCTTCTAGAGGTGTAACCCTTGCATCAACATTAAGTACCAATGCTAAGTAACCCTGACATCCACCTTCCAACAACTTTACCGCTTGAAGGGCGGAGACGAGGACCTTTCTCGCCCATTTCATTTTATCTGCTCGGTATACCAATTCTTTTCCTTCATCATCTGTCACCCTGATTAATTTTTCAGCACACATCACATTAGCTCGATGGGTTGACAACCAATCCATGCCTAGTATAACGTCAAAATTCTGCATATTGAATTTAATGAGTTGTGCATCCAATTTCTTCCCACTGATTTCCACTGGGCACGGCCCATACACCTCCTTCAATTATGTAACTTTTCCAATAGGCATACTAACAATCATCCCATGATCTAGTGTCCAGGGTGACATACCCAATTTTTCAGCAAATCTTTTAGATATGAATGAATGTGTAGCTCCTGAATCAAACAAGACATAGGCTGGTATGCCCGATATAGGTAGGACACTTAGTGTAACAATGCATATAAGTACTGCAGGTCATCAATATTTAATATAAGGAAATTCTTAAATTTAAATGTACCTGCTACCACTTCCGTGCTGGCCTCAGCTTCCTCAACTGATAGGGCATACATCCTTCCCTGCAGTTGATTCTCCAGAGTTAAGGGAGGCCGGTATGCAGAGGGCTAACTGGAGGGTAAGGCTGGTCGGATCCGACAGTCTTTAGTATAGTGCCCATAGGAATGGCAATTAAAGCAATGGATCTGTGATGTCAAAACTGGGGCGGGGCCCCTCTGCACTTGACCCGCTGTAGATGGAGGTCGAGGCAGCCTTGGGACTGTAGGTGTCGTACTAGTGTTTGGGTGGAAAGATGTGGAGCTCGAACCACCAGCTGGTCGAGGAGGGTAGCTAGATGGCCTATAGGGCTGTCTATATGTAGGCCCAAAACTATACGACCCACGATATACCTTGGAGGAGTTGCCCATGTCCGAAAATGGGTTTGTTCTCTTCCACAATCCTGGTGTGAGGGACTGTTCTCCCTTCTGTTTATCTTCCATGGTCTTAGCCTTCTGCACAATCTGGCCATAGTCTGTCAAATCTAAGACCTCAAGTACTGACCCAATGGATGCCTTTAAGCCCTTCAGAAATCTTGCAGCCTTTTCTTCAGCTGTCCTCATATGCCTAGGGGAAAAATGGAATAAGCTTTTAAACTACTGCTGATACTCAAGGATATTCTTACTCCCTTGAGTTAAGGCCATAAATTCCGTCTCTTTACGGTCTCTGAAACTACGTGGGTAATGATTAGCCAAGAACAACTCCTTGAATTGTTCCCAGGTGGGTTCCTGATGTGCGGCCAACAATATGGGCTTAGAGGCTCGCCACCAAGAGTTGGCCTCCTTCTTGAGTTGCAGCCCTGCACATATAAGTTTCTGTACCTCAGTGTACTCAATCACCTCAAATATCTTCTCCAACTCTTGGATCCACTGGTCCGGCTCTAGAGGATCACTTCCCACCTTAGAGAATACAGGTGGCAAGTTCATCTTGAATAACTTCACTACCCTTGACGTATTATTCGTCGGTGGGTAATTGGGTGCATACGCCGGATAGTAAGGGTATAGAGGGGGCACCACATACGGAGGAACGCTGAAGGGTGGAATTGGAGGTGTACCTCTCACTTGTGGCCCCGTACTAGACCCTACAGGCGGGTCCTGTGGAGTAAGTATCCAGGGAGGTTGACCTGTTTGAGAAAGGTCTAACTATTGTTGTATAGCAGTCATAAATGCTTTCTGCTGCTAAAGCATTTATTGCTGAAAGCCTGTTATGACTGCTGAATTATGGTAGCAACATCACCCGGAGTGATGACCGGTGGAGGATCCGAAAGTGTAGTCACAAGTGGGTCCCCTTGTGCCACACCCTGACCAAAGGTTTCTGGAGGTTGTGGGAGTGGGGTTTGCCCCATAGAGCCGGACCTTCTAGGATTCGGTGGTAGATCGACCGGACGAGGACCGCGCGAGGTACCTCGTGCATTGCTTCCTGATCTAGTACGTACTATCGTATCCTTGCACCTGGACCATACCATACACCACATTGGTTAAGCACCTTAGAATTTATATCGGCACATAATCATATGCCAACGCACAGGGTATTATAGTGGATGATGTTTTGCAACTAGCCGTAACTCAATCCCGAAAATACAGTGCTAGTGCTTCAACAAGTAGTACGATGGTCCCACACGACAATATGGTGCTAGCCGCACACACTTTTTTTTTCATCATAGGTATATCATTATACTAATAATAATAATAATAATAATACCCCCACTTTTTTTTCCTTTTTTTTCAAGTTTTCTCCCAACCGGCGGGCTGCCATCGGCGGGCAGGTTGACCTATCGGTCCGACCCAAGGCGGAACATGAATAGGGCTTTTAAGCCCTGTTTCATATTTTTTTTCTCCCATTTCTTCCCCCCTCTCTCTCTCAGGCAATTTTTGAGGGTTCCTTGATGCTTCCACTCGCAATCTCACTCAATGATCCGGCGGGTTTTGGGAAGATTCAACTCCTCTACTTCCAAGTAAGTCTCTTCCCCATTTTTTCTTCGTAGAACGTGTACTTTGGAGGTAGAAATCATGTGTAGTCCTCAATCTTGATTTTTTTTTCATGTTTCTTTCCATAGAACAATGATTCCATGAAAACGTGATGTTTTCTTTGTGATTTATTTCTAGTTTTAGGATTTACTTCTCAATTTTTGAGAGAAAACCCAACCGTGCCCTAATTTTCTCTAATTTAGGGTTTTCTTCTATCTCTACCCTTTTCTCCCCAACTAACGACTCAAATGAGTTTCCTTATGCTTGGTTTGCACTTGAAATGTTGGAGAGATCATGGAAAGTCATGTATGCTTGAAATCCCATCTCTTTCTATGAAAATCCATCTCTTTTGTGTTGGGTTTCTTTGATTCTCTTTCCGCCACTTCATACTTGTGGATTCCTTGCACCTCAATGTCATAATAGAAAATGTCTTTGCATATTCTAGATTGTATAATGATGGCATTTCATTCATAGACATGTAAGCTTCAAGCTTTACTCTATTGTGAGACTTTTTATTTTTTTCTTAGATTGAACTTGCACATTGAGAATCGGGGATTTTCTATCATTCCTCACTTGCCATGTTTATATGCCTTTTGTTACATTTCTGTTTTGCAATGTGCTAGTGGATATCATGTTTTGGGGCTTCCTCCTATTCATTTCTCCATGATTTATCCCCTTCTCTTCCTATCATAATCCACATTATGTATTGTACTTGCTCACCCATCTATTTGGTTCCTTTGTTATTCCTCATCCTTACTTATCATTCTTTCTCCTCTTTTCTTGTCAAGATGTCTTCTCGCAAGGGCAAAGAACCCGCATCCTCTTCCACTCGACGTAAGACCACCACTTCCAAATGGAAGAGTGCAGGGACTAGTTCACCAGCCCCTCGCCCAAGGCGACCAGGACAGGCCCCTATCGATCCTTCAGATTACGATGAGGGACTCTTCCGAAGTTCAGAGGCAGCAACCAACTGGTAGGCCTTCCTAAAGAGGTCTGTGATGATGAAGAAGACCGTGGTAGTCAACGACTTCCATAAGGTTCAGCTTCATGAGAGGTTCACCACACTGGGTTGGCAGTCTATCCTCAACATAGACCATCCGTCCTATGAGCAATTGGTTCATAGATTCTACTGTAACTTGGAGGTCTCTTTCCAGTATAGAGAGTATGCGATAACTAGTATGGTGAAGGGGGTGGACATTCACCTGACTGTGGATACCCTAGCTAGCATTTTGGACATCTCTTCAGTTGGGCAGCATTTCTACAATCCTCCAAGGAGTAAGCCCGTGGGCCCATTCTTGAGTTTGGAGACACAGGACCATATCTATGAGACCATCTGTGGCAGCAGGGAGCGTCCGGATTCTGAGACATCATTTTACCCAGAGGTTCGTGTGTTTGTCCGTTTGGTCCAGTTCAATTTGCTCCCCAGAGGAGGTCACCGGAACCAGGTAGGCTTCATGGCAGCCTTCTTAGCCTTCTGCATTTGTAAGCCCTTAGAGGGAGGTGCCGAGCACTTATGCTTGCCTTACGTCATCCTCAAGACTGTGGAGCACCATACCTCACACCCCGAGGACAGAGGGTTTCCATATGGTAGGATTCTCACCAGGATCTTTGAGTTCTTTGGGGTGGACCTGAGTAGTGAGGAGGGAAAGACTCCAACAGATAAGTTTGACAGGGGAAATCTATTGAGGATGGGTCTCCACACTCTCATGGACGCACCTCAGAGAGTAGGAGCTCAAAGAGGCAGGGATAGGAGGAATGCCCATAGGGAGGATGTTCCCATAGAGGAGGAGACCAGCGAGGAGGATGAGGATTATGTTCCTCAGTGTGAGGAGGAGGAGCCTCTTGACTTGAGAGGTGCTGATCCTGGATTCACGAGGGCTGCAGGCCCACAGCATAGAGCCCCACCACTTAATAGTGGTGCATTTGATTTTGAGGGCATGATGTCTGCTATGAGGGCCTTGAAAGACGGGCAAGATCAGCTGCTAAGAAGACTGGATGAGAGTGCTTCAAGAGAGGAAAACATCCTAGAGAGGCAGGCTATCTTAAAGAGTTCCTTCCTCATATTGGGCGAGGACTTGGATACAATGGCCAATGCCATTTCAGCGGATTTTTCCTGACTTCAGAGGGATGTACAACTGGTGAACTCGAGGTTTGACTACTACGACTGTCGACTCAACGTTAGCTTGAGACCTAGGAGGGACGGAGTAATAGTATTGGACGATGACGATGATCTTTAAGGACTTAGCTCGCCCGTCTACACCAGCTTCTCACTTGTTTCCGTGTTGTTGATCTTATCATATATTTCTTTCTTTTCTCATTCTTTGTACTTTATCTGTAATTGGTCTTACTTGTGGGGTGGTATGTTTTGTTGGTGGCTTGTGCTAGTTTTGTATGTTTGACAACTTATGTAATTTAGTTGTGGTGTCATTGGTTATTTATGCTCAGTGATATATGTATATGTTGTCTATCAGGTGTTTGTGTGTGAAAATTTTTGGAAATATTGTTTTGCGCCGTTATGCTGCCGAAATTTCGTTAAATTTGTACTCGATGGGTTATGACATCAATTAACTAATCTTTTATTGTTTCCAAGTAACTTTCACTCATGCACGCCATGAAATGCATTAACTAAATGCAACCATTATTATTACTTTCTTTCTTTGGCTTTTAACTCTTTAAAGTTTTTACATTTACCCAATCCCATTTTCTATTATAGATTCTATGGGGTCTATATGGTATGCTGTGAGTGAACAGAGCATCACGCTCTGATACCACCGTTGTCACACCACGTTCATACAGAACCAGACCGGTGACAGGGTTAACTCCGGTTAACCCAAACCTGCCAGGATCATCTGATACAGTATCCAACCATAGCATACACACAACTAGGATAATGTTCAATAGTTCAGCGGAAGACTTAATTTACCTGTAAATATCCCCAATATATATACTTGATACCTAAATTATAGTACATAGATAAATACATGTAGGCCCGCAGGCATGATATTTACACAAAAAGAATAACAATTCACGTATCAAGTACACAAAAGAGATCATCAAAAGAATAAAAAAGTAACCCTGTATGGAGTCACTGTTGTGGTCCCACAGTACAGCCCTCGCACGTGCAATCTGTGCCGTGCTCATAGTCCTCAGGGACCCACCAATCCTCTTCGGAGAATTCAACTGTGGGGCCCGACCCTTGACCCTCAGGCTGGTGACCTGCAAAATCATCTAACAGAGGTGTACACATAGGATGAGCTCACTAGCTCAGCAAGTGAAAAGGAGGACCATACAACAGTCCACACAACAATCACAACCATATGCACTATATGCTATGCAATTCATTTTTTATCACATCCACCTAAACAACATTACTAAGTCTTTGGTTTAGTGCTACTACAACTACAGTGCGCGTATACTCCTGGTACGAGCCGCGAACTCCATCCCATGATACACCCATAGGGCTGTCGAAGAAGGCCCACCATGAGTACTCAAAAAAGTAAAGCATACCAACCACCGGCTCTCAACATAAAAGTAAATGATAAAAAAAAAAAGTACTGACTCCAGCAATTTAAAAGCAGTACGATTGGCCCTCTTGAATATACCACCGAAGTTGCCGACTGTCCTAATGACCAGCCGGGTGTATGTCTAACCGCCACAATGACCTGATAACCACGATCACTGCTTCCCCCTAAATGGTAACCCAACACCTCAACCCCTTTTGGGAATGATCGTAGCACAAAAAGATGATAATCCTACACCGCATGCTCCTATATGATATAGTACGATTACATAGTGCCACCGCGTCCCATTCCACGGGCCACCAATGCACTCGTTTCCAAGTCAACTACGGCATCTAGTCTATTAATGCATTATGCACAATGATGTCATCATTCATCACATAATCACATCATCATTTGACATTGAGAAAATAAACACAACACACATGTCATAATAATATGAGGAAGGCTAAGCTACATATAATTTGCATGATGACATGGCTAGTGTAGATACAATTTAGTAAATGCCAAACAAGTCTTAAAATAAGGCCAAACGTCCTCTCCCCACTTACCTATAGTGTACAAAGACTCACGCCCGATACGGGTGAGATCCGGTGCGAGAAGCATACGTTTTGGTGAACCAATCATAAGTGAATGGGGTTAGCATTTCACCACTTTAGGGTCGAAACTAACAAGATTTGATGACAAAATCATGTTTAGAATCCTAAAAGAAGGTCGCACGTCCGTTTTGGATCCATTCGGACGTAAAAAAACACATCAGGACCCTCTCGAGTGGGTCAGACAGCCCACCTGTCTTGACCCACCGGTTCTGACCCACCGGTCATGATCGACGGGCAGGTTGGCCCACCAGTCGGCCCACCAACCCACCAGTCGGCCCACCAGTAGGGGCCCACCGGTGGAGGCCAAGGCCTGCTAGGACCGGCAAGCAGGTTGGCCCACCGATAGGGGCCCGTCGGTTGGCCCCGAGGGCCTGCCCTCTTAGGCAGGTGCCCTCAGACGGGCCGTTTGGCCCACCAGTCTCGGCGGAAAAATGTCATTTTCTCTGAAACCTTCCCCCAACCTTTGGGGAATCAAACGGGGCTTTTTCAAACCCATTTTCCACATATTCAAGATCTCATAAGATGATTCTAACCTAGATCTAGGTTAGATTTAAGGAATGGAAGATATCTTACCTTCTTTGCTCAAGAACTCTCTCAAATACCCCAAAATCACTTCAAATCACCAATGCTTCTCCAACCTTGTAAACACTTCTTCAAATCCTTCAAAATTAACACATAGACCATCTATTAAACCTTAGATTTATCATCTCAAGGGGGATTTACAAGACCTCAAGAAACTCTACCCAAATCAAGGGTTTTACTTGGGTATGGTGAAAGTTTAAGGAATATAGTCTTCGCTCACCTCTAAACGTAGATCTTGTGTTGGAGATCACTCTTCCGGTGTCGAAATGGAAAGATCAAACCTTGGCGCCGCTTAGATCCTTTCCTTCCTCCTCTTCCTTCCCCTTTTTTCTTCTCCGTTCTCTTTTCTCCCTTCTTTTCTCTCTCCTCTTTACTCTTCTCACCAAACACCTTAACGTAATAAATGAGAAAATGAAAAACATAATAATACTATTTATACTTTTTAAAACCACTAGTAACCACATGGTTGGGTCACTAAGGTGGGCGAATGCATCCACCTGTGACCGCCCACCTGAGGGTCCAAAACTGGTCAACAAGTGGGATTTTGGTGGAATTCGACTCTCGGCATGAATCTCACTCTCGACACGAGGTATATTATACGTATGCGCTTTAGAATACGGTTACATACCAGCTTTATCCATACATGACCTTATGATATGTGTATGTACACTGCTTGGGTACACCCATCTCCTCTGGCACTGACTCGGACTTTTTTGGGCAACCAGTGTTCAAAATCACCCTTGCCATCATGGTCCATAAGGAACCCGCCTTAACCCTTTCCGGTTCGAGTCCTGCATGGTTAAACCGGATCAACCGTGTAATTAGGCCGGGTTTAAAATGTAGGGTATCACAACAGCAATTTATTTTAATGTCACTATGGAACAGTAATTTACTTTTCTAGTACCTACGGCTGGCCTTCTCTGACAATCCTATGAGTGTATCGTGGGATGGGGTTCATAACTTATACCTGGGGCATAAGCGCACTGTGGTTGTGAGTAGTATATAACCTATGACTTAGCAATGTTGCTTAGGCAATTTAGGATAATAAAAATTGGCTTACATGCATATAGGTTCATTTGTAATGCGAATGTTTGTTTGGTCTTTCTTTTCACTTACTAGGCTAATGAGCACATCCCACGTGCACACCATTTTTTTTAAATGATCTTGCAGGTTATTCAGCTTAGGAGCTAGAGTTGAGATCCACTATAGAATTTTCAGCTGAGAACTGGTGGGTCCCTGAAGATATTAGGCACGGTGCTGAGTGCCTATGTGAGAGCTATGTTATAGGACAGCAACAGTGATATCTGACCTGAGATTCTTTTGATTCTTTTGTTATGTTACCCCTTTTGTGTTTTAGATATTTAAATTGTATTTCTTATGTATATATCAAGCCTTTGGACCCACATGTAAATGTACTAAATAACACAATTTGGGTATCAAGAGTATTGGGGTATTTACGGGTATATACATACAAGACTTCCGCTGAAATACAAATTTTTCTTTCTTTAGTTGTGCGTATGCTGTGTTGTGTTTACTGTATTAGATGATCTTGTTAGGTTTTGGTGTTAATAGCAGTTAACTCAGTCACCGGTCTGGTTCTGTGAGAACAGAGTGTGACACTAAGAATCCAACACTACCCTTATCAGGAAACTCCAAAAGGAGTTTATCAGGCCCAACAGGTGTCACAAGACACGGATTAGTCCTAATCCGCAAAAGACTATCAAATGAACCACGAATCTACCCCTTGACAAAAGGATTTCTTAGTTAGATCCCCCAGATCATAGTCAATACGTGAAGCTTCCATAACTGGAACGATCTCCATGTTCAATTTCATACTACAACTCTTATTATACTTATACTCCAACCTGCAACAGGAGACGATCAAAGCGGGATTCTTGCCCAGCAACCTTCATCTTCAGCTATAAAAACCCAAGTAGACCTCTTTCCAGATGACTGATCTTTTTCCATTCTTACCGAAACTATCTGTTTGTGGAGAAATTTGACTTAGGCATTGGAAGGTCCCCCACCGGGTTAGCCCAATGTTCACTCTCTTGTGTCTGTTTTTCTGTGTAGGACACGAAGACTGCCTAGGTGCAATTTTTTGATGCAACAAAATCCAAACAGGGATCCAATCATATAGTGATAATTTCAGTTGCTATAACAAATGGAATAGAGAGAGGGTAGATGGTAAAAAAAAAATGAAAGTGGAAGAGAGAAGGGGTAATGCAACGCATCAAAAGATTACGAGATTGTTCTAATATGTCCCTGGTCCTGGCATCTGGAATATACTAAGTCAATCTCTAATGAGCATTGGGCTTTGGACTAGTGGATTCTAAGTGCTAGGACTAGTGGCATAGGAGAATTATATCATACGTGAACATTATCTGATCTCCAATAGTTCATCGATCTCATAGTCTCAATGGATCTTAAATTAAAAAAAAAAAAAAAAAAAAATCATAGGAGTCGTTGAGTGATTAATAAATCAATAATAGTAACACAATTCTGTCCAATGAAAGAATATACTAAAAGAAAGAGTAACCACCTTTAAAAGTAGTATAATATGATATCGTATCATATAGTTATAGTCTACCAAAATAGGCAACTACATCCAAACCCCTTCCCTCCACCCCCAATGGACCTCAAGCCCTCATGTCCTTCAGAATAGATAAAATTCGCTACTACCTGGGTAGCAGGAACTAGCCTTCTACCCATACATGGCATTGAATAGTGAAACCATGTGTTTATTGGTTAGTTTTTATCAACTAAGTGATTATTAATAACCAATTATATTTATCCTTTCTTTGTTACACTAAATAATATTTCTTTCCTTTTTTCTTTCGTTTTTTGGTAGGTACACTAAATAATATTTCGGTTTTACCCCTTAAAAAGATTCCTACTAAATCTTAACGTCTTGTGATAATAATAATAAAAAAAAAAAATCTCTTAATAGTCTTAACGTCTCCTATCCTCCCCCTTCTTTTCCCAATAGGACACCCCTTCTCTTGCAAGCCCTGCAATTACCTATTTGAGCGAAAGTTTCAGATTGCAAATATAATAAGGGAACTAATAAACTAAATCTATTTTAAATCTGAAACTTCGGTTTAAATAGGTAATTGCAGCGCCAACAAGAGAAGGACTGTCCAGTTGGGGAAAGAAGAAGGGGGAGGATTGGAGACGTTAAGACATAAAAGAGATTTTTTTTTTTTTGGTAATACGAGGCACTAAGATTTAGTAGGAATCTTTTTAAGGGGTAAAACTAGAATATTATTTAGTGTAACGAAAAAAGCATAGATATAGTTGCTTATTAATAGTCACTTAATTATTAAAAGTTAACCACAGAACAAGTAGTTTCACTATTCAATGCCACGTATGGGTATAGCAGGCTAGTTTTTGCTACCTGGGTAGCAACGAAATTTTATCCCTTTAGAACCGGCCAACAAACCATGCGACAAACTACAAATCATCCTACGCCCAAAAGATCCCATACAGATAATGATTGTCAAACCAAATGCTTGCAGGACATATGTTTCATGTTTCTTTTTTTTTTCTTTTTTTTTTTTTCTTTTTTTTTAACAGAAAGACAGGCATTAAGGATTCATACACATACTAGAGTTTGTACTACCTAAAATGGGTGGGCAGCTATTAATAATGGGTTGGGGCTGATGTTGGAGACAATATTTCATTCCTATGTTTCATATAACATATAAAGTGATGGAAAAAATGTGAAAAATCCACATCTTTTGAGATGGGTAACATATTCTATTATTAAGGAGGGAGTTAATTATTTGGTCAAAGGTGGAAAAATTAAGATATTGAGGTCATAGTCCTAATGGACCGGATGCCCAAATGTGTGCTGAAAAGTCACATAGGGAAACAAGGTGGAGTACTATTTCCTCACGTTGACTACAAAGGGCACATCTATATCCATCCATTTTCCCAGGAGTGACTGAACTGGGATACCCTTATGTGATAACCTCCATAGGAAGGTTTTGAACTTTGGGTGGGAATTTAACTTCCAGAGTAATTTCCACCATTTTCCATTGAGAGTGGTGGTAGGGTTGTAAGGGTTGGTGGTTGAGCCTATAAACTTGGCTCCAGCTTTTGTGGAGAATTTTTTCATTGGGATGCAAGGTACACCTCCATGTGTCAACCTAGGGTGTGGGATTGATTTTTGAGATCTCTTGGGCAATATTAGTACTGAAAGTTGTTCTTACCACACCCATGTTCCAAGAGTTGTTTGTGATTAGACTACTTACCTTTTGTGTACGGTTATCTGATATCCATAGTGCAATGAGGGTGGTATCGGAAGAAATCCATGGGTCATGCCATAAAAAAATATCTTGCCCATTATCTATCCTCGAGATTATGCATTTCTTGAGAATTGGAATAATTGAAGTCAGGCTATTCCATATCCATGTCCTACGTCTTTTATAGACTTGTGGGTCGAAAATGGACTTCTGAAGATAGTACATTGCCCGAAGTATATTACTCCACGTGGTATTTGGTTTAGAAATAAGTCTCCATCCCAGCTTGAGTAGGAGGGCTTTGTTCTGTGTTGATGCATCTCTTAGACCCAGGTTTCATTGATGAATTGGTCGGCAAACCTTTTTCCAGGAAATAAGTTGGAGTTTTTTCCCTTCCTTGGAAAAATTCCCATTCCAAAACTTTAGCACAAATAGGATCAGTTTTTTTGCAAGTGCTATCTGGGAATTCAAAGCAAGACATTAGGTGGGTGGGAATAGAATAAAGGGTGGATTAAGTTAGGATCTTCCTTACTGCAAAGGATAGGAGCTTTGCTTTCCAGATCTATAGACGATTTGATATACGATCAACAATGTGTTGAAGACTGGCCGAATGGGATCGAGATTGTATGATGTTTGTTCCAAGATATTTGGGGTCTTTATTCATTTCCTTGATCCTGATTAGAGAACATAGTTTATGCCGCTCTCAAGTAGGGACATTTTTTTTGAAGAACACTTCGCTTTTTTTAGAATTAATCTTTTGGCCAGTCAGATCAAAGAATAGCTCCAACACCCCTTTAATGGTGGACAGATCTTCTGGGATAGCTTGGCAAAAGATGAAGGTGTCATTAGCAAAAAATGAGTGATTTCAGGGGCATTTCAAGCTATCTTGATTCCTCTAAAAAGATTCAATTCTCTACAGGCGGACAGAAGTCTTGATAATACTTCTATGACAATAATGAACAAATAAGGGTTTAAAGGGTAGCCTTGGCGAATTCCTCTGGATGATTCGAAGTAATCAAAAGAGGAACCTTCCAACTTGATGGAGAATGAGACCAAAGCCATAAGATAGCTTATCATATTGCACCAATGTTCCCCAAAGCCTAAAAACTCAGACACCCTTGATTAAACTCCATTCCACCCTATCGTAGGCTTTAGCCATATCAAGTTTTATGGCAATAAGACTTTTTTTTCATTTTCTTATTTTTATTTATTTATTTTTAGAAGATGGAAAATCTCGTGGGCAATAACGATATTTTTTGAGATTTGTCGGACATGGATGAATGCGGCTTGGAATGGAGAAATTAATTTATTCAGTTTATTCCACAGGCGGTTTGTTAAATTTTTTATAATAATCTTATATGATACATTGCATAGACTTATGGGTCGGAAATCGCCAACATGACATGCTTCTTCCTTTTTGGGTATAAGGCAAAGGAATGTATGATTAACCCCAAAAGGGAGCGTAAACTGTGTGTAAAAGGTTTTAACAAAGGTGGTGATATCATGTTTTATAAGTCCCAAAATTTTTTATAAAAACACGCCTGGAACCCATCTGCACTGGGAGCTTTAAAAGGCTCCAATTGAGAAAGTGGCAATTCTTATTTCCAAGTCCTCAGGCATGGAGCTTATAGTCCCTACTTCATCATCCTTGAGGAAATAAGCATTCCACAATAGATGGATCAATGCAGGACATAAGTTTAGATGAGCTTACAGAGAGCCAATCTATTCATTTCATTCCAAGAATCTTATGAGGCCCATTTAGGTATAAAAGAAAGTTGAAGGACCAACCACCTATAGCTGTCTAATTTCTTGGCGGCTGGGGAGGGGGGCGGGGAGACCATAGCCTAAAAAAATTGTGCTAACTCAATTAAGTGTTTTCTAATAAAATGGTTATATCGTGAAGCTTAATCGTCTATTTGGTGGAAGTGAGAGTTCGGAAACAAAGGTGACCAAACTTTTGGACCTAGATTTCCTAAACAATGGTTTAAGAAATATCTCTAATTTAGTCACATGGAAGTTCAGATTGGACTAAAATTTGTGAACAGGTAAACTCAATGTCCCTTGCCAAATGTTAAATTTCAGATCAACCCATATTTTATTTTATATGTTTAATTAATTAAGGTTTTTTACTTTCGTAAAAAAGAATAAGAAGGTACACAGGAATACAATAGGAGGATGGATAAATTGATGGAAAGATAAATGTTAATTACTACATAGAAATTATTGTGAGGATGGGATTTGTTTACTGATGCATGTTGTTAAACATGCATATTCTTTGATGGTTATGTGTTTCGTTAATTTTTTTTTACTCCTTATGAGTCCTTGTTAGCCTTGGCCTAGGTTTTCCTTGTTTTTCTTTGTTCTCTTTGGTGTTGCTTGGTTCCGCTTGGGAGTTGTCATTGAGATCCCTCATTGTGGTTATTTCAAGAACATCAATTCCAGATGCTGCAATTAAAAATTTGTCAATGCAATGAAGGTCAAATGTCAGGTACAATGTCATAGATATTCCAATATACTAGTCTATGTTATATATAACACTCACCATATTACTACTACCTTCACTTTTTCTATGGTGGAACTCTCACAATGCTTACAATACCAATACAAGCGTGTATAAGTGAAAGCATAATTTATATTTGGATCCATTGCAAAATTCCATCTCTTTATTTTTTTATTGTACTAGGTCAACAAAGAGAAAAGCATTGGATTCTCATTCTCATTCTTACTAAATAGACTACATTTTTCTATTATCAAAGATTGTGTGACGTAATGCTTTTGTAGGTTGAATGAATCTAGTTCTTCTTCAAGGAATCACACAGTGAAAACCATTCATGCATTAATCTTTAAAAGGGCCAAAAAAAAAAAAAAAAAAAAAAAAATAATAATATTATTGAAAGAAAGTAAGGAAAAAAACCCCTTTTTTTTCCTTTGGAAAGGAAGAAAACCCATTTAACTTGCATAAAATTGTCAATACAGATGCAATCAGTCTAGTTATTAAAGTGGTCTTAAGAAGAGATACTATGCCTCTAGTCCCCACGGGTTCAATCAGCACCTCAATTTTCTTCAATAGTTCAAAAGAAGATTTAAGAATTTGGAATCAGGTAAAAGATTGGTCTCTATCAATTCCAATTTGGATCTGATTCGAATTGTGTTAGAACTAGTTAGACTCATCCATAATTCGATCAAATTTGATATACACGTAAAATCAAGATTAATCAAAATCTTCCTCAATGCATCGATTCCGATCTATGTTTTTAAAATCATGGCTGAAAAGCTATACAGAGCATTAAAAGCAGAGTCTTGAATAACATTAAAAAAAATAAAAATAAAATAAAAAAAAAAATCAATGGAAACATTGTGCTATGTCAACAAAGGCAAAAACAAAAGTGTGGTCCCAAAAGCTTAGCACATGACATATCCATTTCACTTTCAAAAATGTATTTGAAAGTAAAAACTGCTAATGACAAGTTACATCAACAAGCAGGAGAGCGGATCAAGTCTTCGCACGAGAATGGATGAGAACCATTCTTGTATGGGGTGATCTGTATAGATGGAATCTACCAACAATTAACTCTGTGATGGATTCCATCAGTGTGAATCAGCCCATACGAGAATGGTCATTGTACAAGAACCTGATCCACACTCAACAAATAGCAGTATACATTAATTTTAGAAAGCAGATCAAGTCCTTGTATGAGAAAATTTTGTAAGAATATTCTCTATTATTGTCCCATATACCAATTAGGTTATTGATCGATACTAATCTCATAGAATTGGATTCTAAATAGGAAACCCACTCCTCGTCAAATTAGGAAATAAAGTCCTACCCTAATTTGCACACCTTGATGGGAGGATGCAAAACTTTATATAATAGGACTCTAGGTCCTCCTACCCTAACGTCATTCCATTATTGGTTCCATCACCAAGAGAGCATTAAGGGAACTAGTGGGAGAAACCTAGAAGATCCATTGTGTTCATAATTGGGATTGCATGAATAAAGATACAGGAAGAATATAATAGCGGAAAATTCTTTACAGTCGATGGTATATGCGTCGACCCTTATAGTTTAATTTTTTGTGATTCAATGATTGTATGGCAAGATCATATCTGTTGTTATTAATAGGAACAACATCCTTCAAGTGGTATCAGAGCTGTATGGTTACGCTAATACGTTCTTGAATCACATGGATAGTACTGTTTATGAATGGAATTTAGTACTGTTCATGAATAGTACCCATTTTATGTTAAAGAAGATGGGTGATGTTAGGTTACTGCTCACGGCACTGTTCATGAACAGTGCCGATCACTGTTCACGGTATTGTTCATAAACAGTACCGATCACTGTTCACGGCACTGTTCACGGCACTGTTCATGAACAGTACCGATTACTGTTCACGGCAGTACTCAACCCATATTATGTTTGTATGATCTGATTGATCGGATCGGCTTGAATGAGATGAATTGTATTAATTTTGATATTAATCCATAAGATTCATAACCAATATTATATGAACAATTACAAAATCTTCTTTATGTTATTTGTATGGGACTCACAAGTATTGAAAATATTTAAACTCTAATTGTAAAATTAGGGTTTATTTGTTATACTTTACTCAAGGGTTTATTTTGTATAATGTAATTTAAGGTTTGTGGCACCCTACCTAAAAAAAAAAAAAAAAACCCATATGAGGGGTTTAATAAACTAAACCCATTATGAAAGCCCATATTATGAGATTTAATGAAATAAACCCATTATGTAAACCCATCTTCTCTTTATGCCTTATTTATGATTCTAATCATAATAGATATGGTTTCTTTGTATTCTCTACTTAATTTTGTACGTATTTCATGATTGTACATATATTTCTACTTATGCTCTATATTACCAACTGAATTTCTATTTTTTTAGAATACTTTTATGGTAAAAATAGATAGAAATAGATGTTGTCTATGTTTTTATGCATTATTTTAGAATACCTATGATGCTTGGATGACAATTTATGTTAAATTTAAATTGAAAGTGTATAATTCTCAATTTTAAATGCGTTTGGGGCATCAATGATTATGTGATTAAGTTGAGTGGGAGTATCCATAGGTACACATTTTTTCTTGATCACAATAATATATATGTTGGCCTTAAACATAATCGTATCACACATTCAATTTAAATTTCAAACTTTAGGGTCTTATGATGATCGTTATATAACGGTTAAGATAGAATGGGAATATCCGCAGGTATACATTCTTGATTGACTGCGTTGATCTATATATGATAGTTTAACAGTTAAATGTGATGGGAATATCCACAGGTATACATCTTATTTGACCATTTTGATGGCTTAAATTTTTTTACCCTAATGATATCTTCCATCTAATGTAAAGTGAACCATTAACATGTTACCATTTCGATCCCACATGATAGATTGTAATGATGCAATAGATTACTTTTCTAGAATTTTAATATTCTATTACTGAAACTCAAAGCATGATGATTGATATGCATGTATTATTTACTCTTATTCATAGGTTCAACACCTATCCCTATTTCGAATAACGTGCCACTTTTGAATAGATCAAACTTTAATGACTGGTATGAAGAACTTATTTATTACCTTGCTGCCATGGATCATAATTATGCCTTGCGTAATGAGAAACTGCTGGTCTCACTGATGAGAGCACTGATGATGAGGTTACATTACATAATTGGTGGGAGCGTTCCAACCATCTTTGCCTTTTATATATCAAGAAGACGATTAGCAAGACTATCAAAAGCTCCATACCAACTTCTGAAAATGCAAAGGAATACCTAATCAATGTAGAGAACCGTTTTGCTACTGCTGATAAATCTTTAGCTGGGACTTTGATAACTAAACTAGTAACAATGAAGTATACTGGTACTAATGGGATAGGGGACCATATCTCTGAAATGGCAAGTATCTGTGCACAACTAAAACCCCTCAAATTGATAATGAATGAAGGTTGCCTTGTCCAAATCATTCTGACTTCACTTCCTCCTCGTTTTGGAGCATTCAAGATCCACTACAATACAAATAAAGATAAGTGGACTCTGAATGAACTTCAGAGTATGTGCGTCCAAGAGGAAAGGAGATTGAATGACGAGGGAGGCCAGGAGGTTAATTTTGTATCCAACCAGAATAAAAGGAAGAGAGGAAATTTTAAAAAGAACAATGCATCAAAGAAAGCCTCAAATCCAAAGTCTGATGACAAGGAAAAGAAAACTGACAAGTTAAAGTGTTTCTTCTGTAAGAAAGTAGGACACCTTCAGAAAGACTGTCAGAAACGTAAGACTTGGTTCGAAAAGAAGGGTAATGATTCTATCCTAGTATGTTTTCAAATCAATCTTATTGATGTTCCTTGTAATACTTGGTGGATTGATTCAGGAGCAACTGTTCATATTTCTAATTCTATGCAGGGCTTTCTTACAACCCGGAAACCAAATCAAAGTGAGAGCGTCGTCTACATGAAAAACCGACAAGAGTCTGAAGTTTGATTCATCGGCACTTATAGACTCATTTTGGACACCGGATTCCAGTTGGACCTTATGGATACTCTTTATGTTCCTTCTATTGCTAGAAATTTAGTTTCATTATCGAGACTTGATTGTGAAGGTTTTAAGTTTAATTTTGGTGATAAGGTTGTAAACGTTTTTAAAGACACCAATCTAGTTTGCACTGGATATTTATGTGATAGTCTTTATAAACTTAATTTGGATTCTAATTTTTCTAAATCCATTCTTGCACTGCATGTGAATGTTGGATCAAAGCGTAAATCCAACAATGATGATTCCTGATCCCTATGGCATAGACGTTTAGGTCATATTTCTAGACCTAGAATGAAGAGGTTAGTGAAGCATCAAATATTGACAAATCTAAATTTCACTGATTTCACCATTTGTATAGATTGCATCAAAGGTAAGCAATCTAAGACAAATAAAGTTGCTGCCAAAAGAACCAATTCACTTCTAGAATTGATACACACTGACATTTGTGGCCATTTTGATCATTGTATAACTGGTGAAAAATATTTCATCACCTTTATTGATGATTACTTACGATATTGTTATGTCTACTTATTAAAGGAAAAATCTGATGCTTTAAATGCTTTTGAAGTGTTCTGTGCTGAAGTCGAAAATAAGTTAGACAGAAATATTAAAACTGTGAGATCTGATAGAGGGGGTGAATATTATGGTAGACATACTGATGTAGGGCAAAGTGAAGGACCATTTGCCCGATTTCTTAAGTTAAAGGGTATAACCCCGGAATACACAATTCCTGGTACACCTGAACAAAATGGGGTTGTAGAACGACGCAATCGTACCATCACAGATATGGTACGTAGCATGATGAGCAACTCCTCATTGCCTGAATTCTTGTGGAGCGAAGCATTAAAAATAGTTGTGTATATCTTGAACCGGGTTCCTAGTAAGTCAGTTCCTAAAACTCCTTACGAGTTATGGAATGGAAGGAAACCTAGTTTAGGGAATTTACATGTATAGGGTTGTCCTGCTGAAGCTAGATTGTACAATCCACATGAAAGAAAACTTGACTCTAAAACCATAAGTTGTTACTTTATTGGTTATTGTCAATGGTCAAAGGGTTACAGGTTTTATGCACCAACTCACAGTATCAAAATTGTGGAAACTCGAACTGCTAGATTCTTAAAGGATGGTAACATTAGTGGGAGTGAGAAACCACGTAATGTGGTATTTGAAGAACATCAAATTTCTTTACCGACTTATGTACATCTTGATAACATTGTTGTTCCACGGGTGACTGTTCATAATGATCTAGTAGAACAACAAACTATAGAAGATGTACATATTCATCATGATGATGTTGTCCCACAGGTAACTATTGAAAATTATCCTATGGAATAACAAACTATTGAATATGTATCACTCCATGATGTAGTTACCACTGATAATACTATGAATGTTCCTCAACTGGAAATTCAAGGAAGACCTCAGAGGGTTCGAAGGTCTGCTATTCCTGATGACTATATAGTATATCTCTAAGAATCAGAGTTTGATATTGGAATCAAGAATGACCCATTAACCTTTTCACAAGCCATAAACGATAATGATTCTCTTAAATGGGTAGATGCCATGAAAGATGAGATGAAGTCCATGAGTGACAATGATGTCTGGATCTCGTTCAATTACCAACGGGCTTTAAGGCAATTGGTTGTAAATGGGTATTTAAAACCAAACGTGACTCGAAGGGTAAGATTGAGAGACATAAAGCTAGACTAGTTGCAAAGGGATTCACTCAGAAAGAAGGCATTGATTACCATGAAACCTTCTCTCCTGTCTCTAGGAAGGATTCTCTGAGAATTATATTGGCATTAGTAGCTCATTATGATCTAGAGCTTCACCAAATGGATGTGAAAACTGCATTCTTAAATGGGGATTTAGATGAGGAAGTCTACATGAACAACCTGAGGGATTTTGTGATCAAGGAAAAGAAAATCTAGTGTGCAAACTTAAGAAATTCATATACGGACTTAAACAAGCTTCCAGACAGTGGTATATTAAATTTAACCATATCATTGTTTCCTTCGGATTTGTTGAGAACACCTTTGATAGGTGTATATATCTGAAACTTAATGGGAGTAAGATTATATTTCTGGTTTTATATGTGGATGATATTTTACTTGCTAGTAATGATTTTGGTTTATTGAGTGATACAAAGACCTTTCTTTCTACGAACTTTGAAATGAAAGATATGGGTTTAGCTTCTTTCGTTATCGGCATTGAGATATTTCGTGATAGATCTCGTCGGATACTTGGGCTATCACAGAAAACCTATATTAATAAAGTTTTGAAAATATATGGCATGATAAATTGCAAATCAGGTGTTTCCCTCATTATCAAAGGAGATAAGTTCAGTCTAAATCAATGCCCAAAGAATGATCTGGAAAGAGCACAAATGAAGGATATTCCCTATTCTTCCGCAGTAGGGAGTCTTATGTATGCAATGACTTATACTTGTCCAGACATCAGTTTTGCTGTTGGTATGTTAGGCAGATATGTGAGTAATCCTGGCATGGATCATTGGGTTACAGCAAAGAAGGTGATGAGGTATTTAAAGGGGACTAGGGAGTACATGCTTACTTACAGAGCATCTGATCGGTTAGAAGTGATCGTATATTCAGACTCTGATTATGTAGGATTCCTCGACAGTAGGAAATCTACATCAGGATACATCTTTTTACTTGCTGGTGGGGCAATTTCTTGGAAGTCCAAAAAATAGACTTATTTCTCTACTTCTACTATGGAAGTAGAGTTTGTGGCATGCTTTGAGGCCACATCTATGGCAATTTGATTACGGAACTTTATCTCAGGACTTCGGGTTGTCGACACCATTTCGAAGCCACTGAGAATGTATTGTGACAATGTTGCTGCCGTATATTATTCCAAGAATGATAAGCATTCAAGTAGAGCGAAGTATATTGGAGTAAAATACAATTTTGTGAAGGAATCAGTTCAGAAACAAGAAGTGTCTATTGCACACATCAAGACAAGTCTGATGATTGCTGATCCTATGAGCAAGGCATTAGCGCTTAAACACTTTACAGATCTTGTAATGGACATGGGTTTATGTAAAGTTTGATGTAATGGTCATATTATGTTAGACACTTTTACTTATTTATTTAAATGATCATGATATTTGTTGTTTCTAAATATTTCTCACTTTATTATCGTGTGTACATATTTTATTTAATATATGTGAGATATTATGTTGGACCATTTAGTTATAAACTTTTCTAGTCTATTTCCTATTTTTGCACCTGTCTGGATGAAGTTATTAGTGTTGTGACTATGGAAGGGAGTATGTCGTTATATGATGTATAACCGCCATGATCCACATTAGTAGTTTTGTTCAAATAGGGTATTATGATTGTGATGACATAAAGTTGATGGGTTTACTTTCAAATACTGGAGTATAATGTTAGAATCCAAATTATATTTGAGATTATAATTATGTGGTCATATGGTTCAAGTGGGAGATTGTAAGAATATTCTCTAGAATATTCTCTATTATTGTCCCATATACCAATTAGGTTATTGATCGATACTAATCTCATAGAATTGGATTCTAAATAGGAAACCCACTCCTCGTCAAATTAGGGAATAGAGTCCTACCCTAATTTGCACACCTTGATGGGAGGGTGTAAAACTTTATATAATAGGACTCTAGGTCCTCCTCCTACCCTAACGTCATTCTCATTATTGGTTCCATCACCAAGAGAACATTAAGGGAGCTAGTGGGAGAAACCTAGAAGATCCATTGTGTTCGTGATTGGGATTACAAAAATAAAGATACAGGAAGAATATAATGACGGTAAATTCTTCACAGTCGATGGTGAACGGTATGCGTCGACCCTTATAGTTTAATTTTTTGTGATTCAATGATTGTATGGTAAGATCCTATCTGTTGTTATTAATAGGAACAACATCCTTCAAAATTCTCATATAGGATTGATCCACATAAATTGAATCCACTCAAGAAAAAACCATGTAATGAATTTCATCTGTGTAGATTAGACCGTACAAGGGAACTTGATCCACACTCTTAATTTTAGACATATATCAGTGAACAACGTACATGATAACAGATGTCGTCACACCATACCTAAAGAACCAATGGGTGTATTATGGTTTCTACAAAAAAAAAAAATGGTTGTGTTCTGGTTCATGCATGTACATAATAAGCAAATATGGATGCATATATTTGACGTTGCCGCAGTCGAGTTGCTGAGACCTCTTCAAGACAACTTGGGTGTAGTGGAGGCATTGCTTCCCATTGATGCAGGAGGTGGTGGCGTGGTCAAAGTCACTCTTTTCATGTACCCACATTTTCACAGCAGCTGCTGCGTTCTCTAGCTCAATGCCTTTGGCCCAGTAGATGCTCTCCCCGTATGGTCCTTTGAGTGTACGAGTTCCAAATAATCCCCTTGATCTTTGCTTGGCATATCCCTCTGCTTATGCTGCCACCGTCGCATTCCATGTCAATGGGCTTATCCCCATTCCACCATTTCTTTTTCAAAGTTAGCTTCTAGTGGAGGACGATGGCCATCTACCACCACCACCACCACCAAGCCTATAGCGGCTAGCAACAGTAGTTTCTGTAACCAAAGGGCCATCGAGTAGGGAGGAGCCATGTTCTTCAAATTATATATTTGTCTTTCATAATAATAATAATAATAATAATAATTATTATTATTATTATTATTATTATTATTATTAGGGTGCTCCCTTTGCATTTGCCTATATTACGTCATCCCTTCTCAAAATTCGTTTCTTACATGACACCCAAAAAATTAACACCGTTAGGATTTTTTGAGGGTCAGTCCGTTAGTTGGATATATTTTTCATTGAATACCCATTTTACCCTTATTGGGTTCAACAAACCAACGTTTGAAACACAACTCTCAGGCGATTGTTTCTCCAAACCAGTGAAGGTTTTCACGATGTTATTGTTTCTCCGGCGATTGTTTTTTCTCAGATCTCAAGCGACTTATCTCCAAACCAGCGAAGGTTTCTTTTGAAGGGTTCCCTGCAGCGAAGTCTTCTCGGGTCAAGTTTTCTTTCGGAATGGTTCTCTGCAGCTCTAAGTTAGGAAACCCTGTTTGAAAACACTTTTCGATTTTTCCCCAAATTACTTCTTCGTGTGTTTGATCACTGTAACTCATTGCTCTAGCTTGATCCTTGTCAAAAGATGGATTTAAGGATAAGGCTAAGATATGGGTATATAATGCTAAAAAAAAATCTATTTGAATTAATGTAAGATCTCCCAGTCTAATTGGAACAGCCTCAAACCCCAGTCATTCTCCATTGAAGGATGATAAACCTGGCACCTTAGGTAGGCCTGGCAAGTCGCCGTTCCGATTAACCACAACCGGTCAGCACAACCCTCGTTGAATCTAGCCGATAGCGTACCAATCTCTGCAACTGCAACCCTCCCTGTTTCCAATACAATCTGTTGTTGTATCTGCACAGGACCAGGAACACAAATTCGGCTGCTCCACGAGCCATTTCAGGTCACCCAAATCAAGATTTACACCACCTCCATCGCTGCTGCTACTACTGCTATTGATTTCGGTCTCCACCAAAACTTCTAACTCTTTAAGCTCCATAAAGATCTGGGTCCTATCCAAAGGAAAATCCTTATCCAACGAGATCACCTGAACATTCCTGAGGCCCATCACCAGCCTCTCTCCTCTCAATCCTCTGCAAAAGCTCCCCCACCACATATTCAAGCTCAGATTCACCTACGAAAACCCGGTTCGTCTTCTAAGACCTCGATAGAATATCAAAAGCTTTCTTCACCTCTTCAATTCTCTGCTGTCCAGATTGAGGAGAACTCCCCTGCTGCTGCTGCTGCAACCTGGGATTCAAATACAAATTCCTATTCGTCATATGTGCAGGGCAGAATTCCAATCCGCCGCCAATTGTGGATGAATTAATGGAGCTTGCAGCATCTAGAGATTGTACTATATGGCTTTGACAACAGGGCTTGAGAAGCTAGCCTCTCTCATGACTCGGTTCACGCTTGGATCATCAAGAATCGAAACAACGGGGCTGTTCAAGCTCCACCTTCACCCCTAAAAGGGGTTGTTGCTGCTGCTCTGGGCAGCCTCTGCGTTTGATGGGCTTGAGCTCGCTTGAGAGCAGCCATCGGAGACCTACCTAAGGGGCAGTTATGTCTTTTTCATTTTAAAACTAACCCTAGTCTTACCGTGTTAGTTTTTTGGGTTAAATGTAATAAATGAATTTTGATAGGCAAATGCGAGGAGAGGTTGATGTAAATCGCCCTTATTATTATTATTATTATTGATGATGAGTTGTCTCTTCGATGAGCTTCCCCCAACTACCATCTTATTATTATATAGTTGTTGACAACTGCCTTGGAGCGAAGGCCACAAAGTCCGTTTTGAGGATGTTCCAACCAGAACTAGAACTAAGGTTATGTTTGGTTTGCATTCTTGGAATGCATTCTAGGTCTGAAATGCATTCTGAGATGATAAAAGTAGTGTTTGGTATGCATTCTCGTTCATGAGAACTGGAATGCAATGGAAAATGAGGCTCATTTTAGAACGGACAAATTGATTCATTCCACGTTCTAAAAAATAAGGGATAAATTTTTCTCAAGGCCTACGATGATCTCAACTTCATCCTTCACCTAGAAAGCGAAGAAGCATTGAGAGGAAACCTGTGAGGGAACTTTCATGGAGAAGAACTTGTGTGTTGAGGGAGCTTCAACGATCAACGATCTTTGTCGACTTCTCCTCAAACCCTAACGGTATCTTTTTCTTCTTCGCTTATTTGATCTACTTTTCCCATTTGTTGTTGTGGTTAACTTTTTTGATTTATCATATGACCTCAAGTTCTTAGTTGGAGATCCAATGGAGATTTTCTTGAAATGGTCTCTAAAGTAGGTTTTATAGTGAGATATTAGCAGTGGATGAATATTTTTTGAATATTTGTCGGGAAATTTCTGTATATTCTACATTTGATTTTATGATTTTAGATAGGAAGTTGAATCAGCACGGTGGAGTAAATTTCTTTCTTGTAATGGCTATGGAGCATCCAAATTGGAGCGGATGCTACGTTACTGTGATAGTGGTGTAGGGGGGGGGGGGGGGGGGCGAAGAGATATGAGAGTGGTTATTGGGAGAAGAAACTTCGAGGTTTTATTTCCGCCCCCCTTCTTTTTCTCTGTTTCATGAGGATGTGATCTAGAAGTCTTCTCGTGTTGTCACTGTCTGAACTTGTTTTAGTCATTCTGATTTAAATATGTTTATCAATTTCTGCTCTCGAAGTCTTCTCATGCTCTCACTGTTGCCTGTACTATGTTTTGTTGAAATCATGTGGGGGGATGCATCCACCTCTTTGCCATCCCCTAGCACTCTTATCCAAGAATGCAAATCAAACACAACCTTTAGAGTATCTTTTTAAGGTCAAAGTTGTTGCTTGAATTGATATTTCAGGTCATTGTTGCATGCCAGTTTACAATCTTTATCCACAAACTTTGATTAAGTCACTGCTACGGTTCTCTTTGTTGAAAATAAATTTAAAAAATTGGATGATGAGAAAATCAAAGAAAAATGTTTCTGATGGATAATTTCATTGGACTGGTGCATGGTCGGGATATCAAGGCTTTGTTTGGTTTGCATTCTTAGAATGCATTCCCAAAATGGAGAATACATTCTCAACTTAGAATGAATTGTCGTTTGGAACCCTAGTTAGTTAATTCGCGTTTAAAACGCGTTTAAAACGGCGTCCCGTTTTTTTGCCGTTTTAAACGCCGTTTGCCGAATTTTTCGCAGAAATTCGGTAAAAAACGGGAACGGGGCTATTGAAAGTTTTTTTGCCGTTTTAAACGCCGTCCCGTTTTTTTGACAGTAAAAAAACGGATTTTGAAAAATATAAACGTTTTAAAATAGAAACGTTTAAAACGGGGCTATTTTTTTTTATTGTTATCTAGGTATTTAGAGAATTATTATGCCAATTTATGTCTATATATTGCCGTTTTTTTGACACCGTATTATTTAAATATAAACGTTTAAAACACGTATCGTCCGTTTTTTATTTTTTCCCGTTTTTACCGTATTTGACCGTATTTTTGACCGTCCCGTTCACGTTTTGATCCGTTTAAAACATGCCCGTACCGAACAATGTTTTTTTGCCGTTCCCGTTTTAACTAACAGAGTTTGGAACACCTTTAAGTTAGAATGCATTCTTGATTTTAGAATGCAAATTGTGTTTGGTATGGTATTTATATTCTCATTCCTAAAAATCCATTCTTCACCTATTTGGCCTATTATTATTATTTTTTTAATTACATTTCTTAACCATTTTTTTTTTTAAATTCTTTTTTACTTTTGACTTCTTCTCTACTCTTTAATTGCTCAACCCAACTCAATACCCTATGTAAAAATGAGAATTGATCTTTAGGATTTAGCGATAGACCAATGTTTTCAAGAGCTTTATATTTTATCACATAGGAAAACACATTTGAATTGAAAATCATATTATAATGTCAATGCTTAAATGGATCATCTCAACAAAGCTTAAATTTTTTTTTTTTTAAATTTTTTCATAGAAAAGGAAATTCGTTAAAAAGCTACAAGGTGGAGGGTCGGGAAGTTAAAAGTAGATTATAGATCCATTCAGTCTTGATCACTACAGTGTTTCAGCATATTAAAACTTACAAAACATCCACTCAAATATTTCCAATCCAAAAAAGAAAATCTCTCATGGCCAGGTATTTTGATCCTCCTTAAACTAATCACCACCTCTGCATAGTTAGTCTAGATGACAACGCCTATGGCTTCTAATCATCATGCCTACAACAAATCCTACAAATTATGTTTAAATTCATAAAAGTACAAAAAATAAACAAGCCATAAACACATGGGTCCCCATCAACTTGTTGCATCTTGTTTTCTCATATCAGCAATATTTTGCCTAAGTTGTCCCCTTGCACGTTGTTGCTGAGTAGTAACTAAGGACGGCAAGGCGGAACCCTCTGTATTTTCCTCATTTTCAGGGCTATTATCAATGATACTTAAGTCTTCACAATCATACTTTTCAAACAACTAATCATTTGCTTGTTGTTTTCCTGATAAAATTGGGTATGGCTACACAAGCAATTACCATTTCAACCTGTGTCCTAAACTGATATGGAGGCATGGTCTTGAGAATGGGAAACCATTTCTTCAAGACACTAAAACATCTCTCAATTATACTCCTTAACTAAAACTAAGCATGATTAAACCATTGTTTAGTTTAAACCGTTCTTTAGCCCCTTGTGGTCTTCCGTGGTTACAATCTTGTTGATAATAACGCACATTTTTTAATGGGATAAGATATCCAAGGATATTTGAAAATCCAAGATCAGCAAGGTAACTATCCAAAATAACTATCTAAAATAATTATGAATATTTATCCAAAAAAATAACTATCAAATATTTAATAAATCAAATAATATTTCTAATAATAAAAATAATAATTAAATAATTACTTTCTAGAGGATGAGGGAATTTCAAAGATTGTCAATGCAATGCTTCCCATAGAATCCTCAAATCATGGGTGGTTCCTTCCCAACCCGCCCATATGAAGGTAAAACACATATTAAAATCACACACAACTAACACATTTTGTGTTCATTCCTGATCTATATGGAATTCAGTTGGCAATTAGGATGGAGGCACTGACATGTGTCCTATCAATTGCTCCTATGAAATTGTCAAAATAAGAATGATACCTCCTCTCCTCTCAAACTTTAGCATGAATTTCATTAAAAAATGGTAGCTGAATGAGTTCTCTGGTATAAGTATTAAGGGCCCATAGAATATTATGAAAAAATCAACTCACGGTTTCACCAAAATTTTGAAACATTTCTTGAATAATGTCATTCCTAACATTATGAGCTATGATCATAATACTCATTGCTAATTGCTCCTCTACGGTGATATTAATTATATCTTTTAGTAACTCTCTTTCCTTTAATGCATCTACTAACCTTATAAAGTGATCATGAGACATCCGAAAAAGCCTACATACTCTTCTAGGATGTGTGTAAGCATGTAATATCTCCAAAATCCAAATATGGTTTGTCAATGAATATGTATGAACTCGTTGTCTCTCAATTTGAGGAGTTGCTTCATCCTCTACTTCTTCACCCAAGATACTTTTTGTCAAGACCACAATACTAGTTAATAACATAGCATCCTCAATGGTTTCTAATTCTTGATCATAAAGTGTCATCATTTCTCCAAATAACATTTCAATAGTTATTTAATGAATAATGACCAATAGATAGTGTGAAACAAGACAATATGATAAATAATAAAAAAATAGAATCACATGAGATTTTAGTCTACATTTAATTGTATTAATAATCATTAATCACAATGTTTTCTAATTCTAGATCATAAAGTGTCACCATCCAACTATAATAAACTAAGCTAATTCCTCGGCAAGGAGGGCCCTGTCTGTGATGGGCAGGACAGTTTGCCCCATTTTCGATCATTGGATCAAAGAACAATGTTTGGCAACCATGGGTTCTTCCCGTTTCTTTAAAGAAATTTATTTTCACCAAAAAAAAAAAAAAAAATATATATATAATAATATAAATCAACGATTCTTCATTAAAAAAAAAAAAAAACACTACAATCAACAGTTATTTTTCCATATCAAAACTATAATCCTATCAACCATTATATCGTACCAGTTCAATCACATAGAAAATAAGTAAAAAAAATATATTTAGATACTCAAGCCTTGCCCCTTTTGGGCAAGTATTTTTTGTAACTAAGCAAAATGAATAGAATGATTTATTTTCAGAAAAAATTCGCTCTTTGTGGGATCCTACAACAACATTATGGCATCTAAGTGCATGTCACTCCCCATAGGTAGCTCCTCCATTTCATATAATATCTTCAGAGTATTAGACACAGATCCACTTTCACTCGAAGCAGGAGTTAAAGCATTAATTTGAATCTTTGCCATTTCTCTCAAGGAGGACAAGATAATCATAGCTTCAGATTGGGGTGCATGAGTTGCCTTTATTTGCTTTCCTTTCCCTGAAGCAGAATCAAGTTTTTGCTTCTTTAATGCACTATATATATCCTTAGGTATAGAGTCATCAGCATCATCATCATCCAATTTATTCATTATAATTGATTTTGATACTCTTCTTTCAGATTGTGACTCTGCAAAATCTTCAATGAATTCCATTTCTGAAACTTCACGGTCACTACTCTTTGTATCTTCATTTAGACATCTAGCATCATTTCCATTAACACCAGTTCTCTAAAAAACTTCATCCAATTCATCCTCAAACTTTAGTGGACCCCTCAAAAATTGTATGGCCTGCTTCTACTTTCTATCAACATAATAAATCCAGTTTGTCGGCACATTGACATGATAATAATACTATAAAATATTCTAAAACTTAGTAGAAAGTTAACTATTACCGCTTTGATGTCGTCCTAATATTCTTTGTTCGTGGATTGATGTTTTGTGTCAGGTGACACCATTCCCATCCACTGTTATTTTCCAATAATGTTTTCCATGCAACTCATGCACTTCCCAAGGCCTTATAACAGTTCTTAATTGCTTGTATATCATAATTGGTTTTCTTTGACTCATTAAACTATTTTAAAATGATATCCCAACCATCCCTACTAAAACTAATGTTTATTCTAGCCCTTTTATGTACTTGCTCCAATAAGATATCAATAAAATGTTTTTTGTGATCATCTGTCCAATTTGCTCACCATTTGATGATTTTCTTCCCAATCTCCATCTTTCTTTTTACTAGCGTTCTCATTCATAGCAATTTGTTTCCCCTTAGATTGATTGGATGAATTCTCTTGTGTATCTATATTCCTTTTCTTACTTGTATTCACTTTAACTTGGCAAGAACCTTAAGCATGTCCTGTAACGACCCAAGAATATGATAAGTACCAGACCTGCTTGGGAGATCAGTGAGGTATCCCCACCAAGAATACGACTAGTACCAGGGAGTTTGGGAGATTGGTGAGGGTGTGCAAACTTTAGTCCCACATCCCCTAGGGAGAGATTCCTGGACTAGTTAATAACCTCTAGCTTCCATAACATGGCACAATGCGTTTTAAAGCCTTGAGGCCCATGGGCCAAAGAGGACAATATTATACAAGGTTAATGGAGGCAGGGCGTTACAAATGGTATTAGAGCCGATCCCGATAGTGTGTGGGGCTACAGCGGGCCTGTTGTGCCAAAAGGGGGGAAGTATAACGACCTAAGAATATGTTAAGTACCAGATCCACCTGAAAGATCGGTGAGGTGTCCCCACCAAGAATATAGCTTGTACCAAGGGGTTTGGGAGATTGGTGAGAGTGTACAAACTTTAGTCCCACATCCCCTAGGGAGAGATTCCTGGACTAGTTAATAACCTCTAGCTTCCTTAACATGGCACAACGCGTTCTAAAGCCTTGAGGCCCATGGGTCAAAGAGGACAATATTGTGCAAGATTAATGGGGCCGAGGTGTTACATGTCCAACCCTTGATTATTTTAACTAATTAATTCAAACATCTAAATTAATAATTAAAAAAACATATCTCATTAATAAACAACATGCAGCTAGCTAAGAGGCTAAACTTAAGATCATAACAGAATCATAGAATAAATAATAAAAAAGAAAAGAAAAGAGGAAGAACATAGGAGAAAAAGAAATATATATATATATATATATATACTAGATGAATCCTTTATTTGTAGTGCATTTAACTGAAGTACTCTTATGAAACAACATATACTTGTACTAGATTGATACTAAAATTCAATAATTCATCCAAATCCACTGTATGTTATGGAAAATTTTCAAAACATAAAAACTTGTGAGAACATTGAAGACTGAAGACCGACGGACGGTTGATAGTTTAAAGAGAAAGGAAAAGAAATGGAAAAGAGGACATGTGTGCTGCCTAGTGAATGCTTACAAGCAAAGTTATATTCGTGCACATAGTTTTGCGGTCAGCCTGTGACACTACCTTCATCCTTGCAACTGTTGTAGGTTCTGAACTTTCAGAAAAGATTAGAGAAACACAGACTAAAGGTAAGGATTATGATTATCTATTACTATAGAAACACAAGTTGTGATTTGGGTTTACATTCTTTTTTTTTTTTCTTTTAAGTACACTAATTATTTCATTGTAAGTGCTCTAAATGTCAATAAGTGAGTGTGGACAAGAGTTAGTTCCCCTGTAATCTGTCTCCTTTCACCTATCTAATTCACAGACCCAAGTATGCCTGCCATTCTCCTGTGACTTATCCAATCGATTTTGGTATGTGAATGGGTGAACCCAAAACCAAAAATAAGGAAAGATTCAGTTTCGATTTCAATTTATTGGGAGGGGTAAATGTACACAGCCTTACACCCTATTGTACAGGAGAGACTACTTCCAAGTTTCAAACCTATGACCAACATGTTGCATTGCACCATAGGCTCACCCACAATCTAAGACATAACTCTAAACCTACTAAACCACACACAAAAATAAATAAATAAATAAATTGGACTTCATTGGTTTTGCCTTTTTATAAAAAATATATATGCCATATCAACTTATTTGACATAAAGGCCAAGGCAGTGCCTATGGTGACGTAATTGCCATAAAAAACTATTTGATATTGCCTGAGAAGCCAAAAGATAAGCTCCCACACTTCAGAGCGACCAATGAGATAGAAAAAATAGACAATACATCATTTTTATCAAGCAACAGAGAGCCATAGAATCAGTTTGTATGAGTTTAACTAGTTGCTTTGAATCCTGAAGTCTCATACAAGGATTAAAAACCCATAATTGGGATTCCGATCAGTCTCAGCCATCGGGAATTCGGGATCAGTAGAGAATCAGACCCGAAAGTACCAACAATTTCCATAAAGGGAACTTCAAATCCTGATTGATCAGAATCAAGATTGGCACCAACCTATCAAAATCAAATTCCAATTTTTAAAACACCAATCTCATCAGACCTGCTTGTCCCAAATTAACATTAGCTACCTCTACTCCTAAACTACTATCTCCATTGTGTAAGATCCTTTTTATGCTCAAAAAAATAGTACGTCATTCTTTCTTATCCAAAGTTGGCACACCCAAACAGAGAATGTTACTCCCGTGCCCTAACCCGGTCTAATTTGAACTGTTGTAATAGGTCTCGGACCGAAAGTAGAAAGTACCACCAGGTTTTTACTTGCAACAGCTCATTGCAAAAGGGGGAGGGATGACCCCACTTGCTTGTGTATTTCATGCCAGTCCAACTAGAGAGCATTCAAGCCTTCCGACCCCAGTTGGTACCCGACACCTCCCTACCCGAGTCCCAGAATGTACCAAAATTGCCAGAAGAGCATGACCATAAGCTAGGGCAAACCCCTAGGGAGGACCAAGTGGGGACAACAAGTAGTCAAGGCATAACACTGCCTTGACCACCGGAAATACCCACCAGAAATAGCTTGGGCTGAATCCAGTGGCATATTTTCGGTGGCCCTTTGGGCTATTGATTGGGTTTCGATGCCCGTGGGCCCCACCACCCTCATCGTGAACATCTCTGGATGACCCCACACACCCTTCCACACCTTTTCTCATGACTTGTACTCTATATGAGTCTAAGGAGGTGGGCCCACGTGCCCTAAATTTTAGAATAACCTACTTGGACCGGACAAGGACCAATCGAATAGGCCCTAAGGATATGACTTATTATAAATAGGAGAGATGAGTTCATTTCTCACCTCTCCCTTGTCCAAAATGTGGAAGAGGGAAAGAAGAGGAGAGAAAGGCAGAGAAGGAAGGAGAAAAAGAAGGAGATGAGAGGAGGAGCTCACCATAGCTCCCGGTTTCGCAAATTCTTGCCGGAATCTTGCTAGAGGTAGGTGCCATCTTCCCCTACCACCTGTTTTTCTTCATTTTTACCTAGTATAGTTGAGCGAGAAAGTGAGCTTAGACCCCAGCACATCCCGGAGCTTGTGTGAGTGCCATTTCACTTCCCCAGTGTGATTGTTAAGCTCAAACGAAGTCGGGTGAGCTCCGACAACAACCTTGACCAAGTGACTAGTTAGGGTTTCGATAATTCGATCATCATATCACCCAAATGGATTGGTGGAATCAGGATTTATTTATCTTAAAAGGAAGGTGGGAAGACCCTCTACAAACTCCATGGAACATATCGAGACGATCGGGCTTGAGCTGGAAAGCCCCAAATCTGTGAGTTCATTTTTGGGAATCCACCAGAAATAACCTGGGCTGTTTCCAGTGGTATATTTTTGGTGAAGTTCCAGATCTTAAGAGCTCTCTATTTAGTCCACTGGAAGCAGGATTGATATTTCCAGTGGATTTCAGCCTTGTTTCAGGTATATATTTTTGGTGACCCTCCTAGAACTGTCAAAAATTGATAAAACCTATACCCTTTGGGGGTAACCCCTATGGGTCCCCTCTGATGTTTCCGACACACATTGACGTCCGATCACCTTTGCACGTAGGACAAAGATACACACGTGCAACGAGATCAGAGGTGAATTGATCATCGGTTGATACACTTGGAACCCAATCCAAACAAATACAACTAAGTTGAGGGATGGTTGACTTTATTTTATGGAATGTTTTAATATGTAGAAATTGCTCACATGTGTTAGGAATTTTAATTAAATATTTTAATGTTAACATGATTATGTTGATAATTGTGAACATGCTATTTATATGGATTCATTATGTTATGAAATATGAATATTGAATATGTGATGTTGAGATGTGTAACGGGATCCTGTTTGGCCGAGGTGGTTTCGGTACCGTGATCATTGTGTGGATGTTGCATTCATGCATTGATTATGTGCATTAGATTAGATATAGTCATGGAATGAACTTTATGGCCGATGGTGATTCTAGTAGTGTACTCCAGGACTATACTTCGAAATGGGTATGCTTTGTGGTCGATGGTGATTCCGGTATTGTGTAGTCCATACTCAATTGCTTGTATGCTAGATAAGTATATAGTCATTGGTTACACTTTGGTGGCTGATGGTGATTATGGTATTGTATACCTTGAGACTATACTTGGAAATGGAGACGCTTTGTGGCTGATGGCAATTCTGGTTTCACGTGGTCCATACTAATTGTATCATTATGCAAGGCATGTAGGATATTATGATTAGGTGACATTCCCTATGCTACGTCCATTTGCCAATAGGGGGTAAGGTGTTTGATAATCCAATAGTGGCATGTTCGATGAACCTTTCAGGAATGCCACACCTATGATATGATGTGATTGTTGCAGGAGGCAAGAAATAGTTTGACATGGCTGATGGTGATTCCGGTGTCGTGACTGCCAGGAGGGGGTTATCAGGGGTTTGTTAGGTGACCAATGATCGTATTCTGGGACCAACAGGCTCCTAATCATGACTAGGGTTTTCATTGCTGGGTGATGTGCGATTTTTGGGACTAGGGATGCAGCCTAATGTATCGTAGTATCATTTATCAGACTTAGTTGTATGTTAGGTGGTTTAATAATCAAATGGACTACATCATTCGCATCATGGACTATGTCTTTATGTCTGTACTCATGGCATCATAAAGTATTATATGTGTATGGTTGATTGTTCTTGATTGTGCATGAACCCCCCTCCTCACTGAGCTAGTTGGAAGCTCACCCCACATACATGTTTTCTTTAGATGATGATGCATGTATAGTGGTGCCTTTGGGTTGTGAATCTATCTTCTCTGGACCCAAGTACGGAGTGACTGACTAGTGGATGCCAGAGGCCGAAGAGCACGACCAGGAATGTGCATGCGACACATGTGCATATGTGGCACCTTGAGTGGGTGGGTGTCCTTTTGTTATTTTGATAACGAATTGTGGATGATATTATTTTTTGACTTATTATATATAAGTCTTGGATATTTGTAAAAGAATAACTTGCTTATGGATATATAATATCATTAGATGATTCCCCATTTAAGTTATGATTCCTCTATGATATACTCTGATTCTATTGTAAATTATTTGGTTCAGTGTGTGAGATTGTGAAGGTTAAGGTATTGCTATCAGAGATCCTGATAGAGGTGTAAGACGGGTAAGCATCTTACTCACACAGCTGGTATACCTAAGTATTACTGGGAGCAGGGTGTGACAGAGAAAAAGACCAACATTAATTTAAACATATTCTTGTTTGGTCTAGAGAAAATCAAGAGTTCAGAGATGTTGGCCATTGAATGGCTAGATTTTTCTTTCTTCTGAATTAGCTTGCACATCTTAGGAGTAAAGAAATCCTCAGCTTCACACTAAAGTTCCAGGCACTGAATAGGTGGGGCAGGGCAAAAAATTTGAAACAAAGGGACATTCACGAAACAAGAACCAGAAACCATAAAACTAGAGAGATTTGAGATCATACATGACTACAAACCCTCACAACAACAGAGAATCAACTTAGTACATCACTTCAAATCTCAAACAAAGAGAGCTATGGATTAAGTTGCTTGAAATGATTAATGAAGCTTAAAGCAGCAAATAAGAATCAACTAACAGAGCACAAACAGATTTCAATATAGTCATAATTGGTTATGATCAACATATCCAAAGGATGTTGTTAATTTTGAAAAACATAATCGATTGGTTCAAGAATGAACGCATTGTTCTAGCCTCCATGTCTTCAACAAGTTTCTTGGGTTTCTCTCTCATATCAGTAAAGAAGAACACGATAGAAGCTGATACATAAGGCAGGAAGAATGCACAAAGAAAATGCCTAGTCACTTGAATGCACAAAGCAAAGGCCTAGTCTCTTAACCAATCGTTGGCTACATTTAAATTAATTCTACAATGTTCAATTCAAGAAAAAGATGAACTCAAGCTTAATGTCAGAAAATCCAATCTCTAGAATTCAAGTAAAATATGAACAAAGCTTAATTTCAGAAGACCCATCTCTAAAATTCAAGTAAAAGAAGAACTAAACTTAATTTCAGAAGACCCATCTCCAGAATTCAACTAAATTCATAAAAAATCCAATAACAAATCAATGAAGATACAAAAGCAATAACATCATAGAAAACAGTTAAATACTCAACTCAAATGTCAAAAATGCCAAAAACATAAAGCGAAGCTACACATGAAAAAAAATTGGGAATGCAAATTAGTCCAAGTACAGAGAAAAAACACAACATCTGAGGTTAGAAGACTATCGAATTGAAGCTTCTCTTCTTTAGTTCTTCTATCCTCTTTTTTTTTTCTTTATTTATTTATTTATTTATTTTTAATCAGGAAAAGGAAAGCAAAATACTAGAAAGAGAGGCTCAAAGGCACAACAATGGCTCTACTATGAATGGGAGAGAAAGATGGAGGTTTGCGCATAAGCGTGTTCGGTTGTTAGTTGTTTGGCTGCGTGAGTGCTTTGATAGCTCGGACCTGAGGAGGCTTCGTTAGTTCCAATTTCGAGGAAGTTATCAGGCAGGATAAGAACATACGAGATATGAGGGATCGGAGGAAGAGGGAAGAATCTTACCTTGAGATAGAGATCGAGTGAAGTTCTTTGAAGGAATCGCGGTTCTTCCCTCACAGGCTCCAACAACAAACCTAAATCAATCATATGGAAATCAATATGAATCGAACTAAATCCAAGTTATCCCTCTCTTCCAATACTTGCAAGCAAATGCAGTGATTAATTTGTACAACATAGAAATCAATAGAGAAGAGAGAGAGAGCATAAATCTGACCTTGAAGGAGAGCCAATTGAAGCTAGGATCGAAGCTTGGTTGAAGTCTTTTGAAGGAACGAATGTGTAATGCCCCAAATTTTGAAACCTTAGATTATATATCTTTTTATGTTATTTTCTAAGCTTTGTTAATATTTGAAGTTAGGCTTTATTTTAATGGCTTAATGAGTTAGCCCAGTGGTTAGTACCTTGATTAATTAGAGGTCCTAGGTTCAAATCTTGTTAGTAGAGTAAATAAGAGAGTTTTATTTAATTGGATTCTTTTTCTTTTATTTTATTTTTTTAAAGGAGATTCTTTCCTTTTATTTTTAAGATTCTTTCTTTTATTTATTTATTTTTTTAAACATTTTTTGTGGATCCCACCCCATTTAGACAAAACATGAAGTTAGAAGAGTGAGAGAAGGGGGAGAAATGGAAGAAAACCTTGGGAAGAGGGAGAGACGTAGGTTATAAAAAAAAAAATAAAGAAAGAGGAAAGAAAATAGAATTGTGAGAAAGAAAAGAAGAAAGGAAGAAAGAGAGAATAGAATCGTGGGAAAGAAAGAAAGAAAGAAAGGGAAAGAAAGCAGAAACGTGAGAAAGAAAGAAAGAAAGGGAGAGGAAGAAGGATTTTGGTTCCTACTCTTCTGTTTTTTTGCCTTCTTCAGGTAATGACGTCCTCTTTTTTTGCTGGTTTTTCTTTTTGGGACCCAATAGGGGTCTTATTTATCCTTAGTTTAAGTTTGGTTCTGCTATTTTTCTTTTGGGACCTAATAGGGATCTTATTTAGGGTTTTTGGGACCCAATAAGGTTTTTCTTGGGACCCAATATGGGACCAAACCATGATCCAATATGGGACCCAAACCGTGACCCAAATTTGATATCCTTTATAAAGGTCTAGGATTCAATTCATTGGGACCATATATATATATATATATATATATATTTAGACCCAAATTAAATTAATCGGTTAATTGTTTTAGACCCAATATGGGACTTATGTGATCAAATCCACTATTGTTTTCTTGGGAACCAAATATTGGGACCTTTTGCTGGTCAAATATGGTAAAGATTTTTTAATATTCTCTGGGCTTCCTAAGAGGGGTAATCAATTCTAATTTGGGGCCTATTGAAGGTCCCTAACATTAATTCTTGGTTGGATCTATAGAAGTGTCTATTGTTGTCCAACTCTTGATCTTTGACTTTTCTTCAAATCTAGCTATACAAAGACCCATGTTTTGTTACCATTAGTTCCCCTACCATAGAAAGAGAATCGATCCACTTAGAGAGAGAATCTGATTCTCGATTTGCATGTTACTTATAAACCAAATTGAGGAAAATTGGGAGACCTGAACTTGTATTTCCCTAATTGCTTAAAACCCAACTATTAATCTTTGGGCATACTTTAGTGGTTAGTAGAGGCATCCTAGGGGAGGTTTCAATCCGAATTTGGGGACCATCTATCCAACGGGTTGAGAGTGTGAAAGTTGCACTTTGAAATTGTAGTTTTTCTAATTACTCCTTGATTACTTAGCTGATCATTCTCATCTTCAGAAGGGTGATAATACCTGTTGAGGGGAATTGTTTCCTAAAGTTTGACCAATGTTTGGGAGGATTGACTTTTGGGTCGACTTTTCAGACGAAAGTGTGGTATTTGAATTAGGTTTGAACTGAGAGATTAATGGGAGAGGTAATTAATTGTAGGTAGTGTTTGATTTGAGCATTCAGAGCTCGGAGGGTGGAAGTAGGAAACTTGTAGTTTGAGGTAAGTGGATTATATTGGGGTTATACCAGAGGCGTGTGGTTTGATTGTGTGATGAGATGTTTTATATGCTTGTATTTTATACTTATTCTAAATTGTGTTTATGTATGATATGAGTTCATGGGAGTGCTTGATAATTGATGAAGGTGTTTATTAATGTGAAGTATATTGATGTGATTCTTATGTGAAGATTTTACCTATGTGTTTTTATAAAGATAGTAATTTTATAAATAGTGATTTTGTGAAAGTGTGTGAGGGAAAATAGACTACTCCGTACTAGACTAGAGAGGGATGTCCCATTGAGCCACAGGACTTATGCCCACTATGCACAATGGTGTATATTTAGTCACAGAGTAGTGACAATAGTGTGGTTGTGTGATCATGTGATAGTGGGGGCCGTGCTTCCCTTTCGTATTATGGGAGGTGGTAGCTTATTTCCCTTAGTGTCGGCTAAAGTGTGATAAAAATGAATATTTCTTTATGATCGCATTTTAATTAAAAGTGTGTTTTAGAGAAATTAAAACTATATGTTTTAACCATTGTTTTTGTCTGATGGTTTTCCCTGTGATGTGCTTTACTATTTTCCCTTACTGAGCTGTTGAGCTTAACCGATTATTTAAACATCACAGATAATTGAGAGGGAGGTATGCGTAGAGCAGGAGTTCGAGGGTGACTTGAAGCTATTATCAGTTTATTTTAATTTGTTAGATGATTGTAGTAGGATGAGGATTTATGTAAACTCTGACAGAGAGGTTTTATTTAAATTTGAGAATGCACCTTAGATTGCCACCAGTATGTAAGGTTTGGGATATTTTATCTATGAGTAGTTTTATATTTTTGACATTTGAGTATTATGAGTTCTCATATGCCTGCTTGTTTTGGTGAATGTTTTGGATCGTTTGATCATTGCCTGTGAGGGTTGTACCCTTACCTATATCTGGGTTTGGGTCATAACAAAATAGTATCAGAGCAATAGGTTTAAAAGTAGAGTCTGGTGGCATAGGGACACTAATAAAATGCATATGTTGATTTTTTTTTTTTAACATTTTGACATGGAAGGATGATTGGTTAATTAAACTCAAAACGTTTTTGATGACTTGATATTATTTATTCTGTTGATAGGTAAATGGTTGTTTATCAGAGGAGACAAGATGATGTAGCGAAGGTGATTGAGCAGTTTAGGAAGTTCCAACCACTTGTGTTTAAGGGAACCATTGATCCTTTATCTGCTAAGTCATGGCTATGGGAGATGAATAAAATCTTTAGGTTGATGAGGACTACTAATACATTGAAGGTGGCGCGTGCCACTTTCATGCTACAGGGTGATGCTGATTACTGGTGGGAGACAACGAGGCATGTACTTGGGGGAGATACTCAACCAATGACTTGGGATAAATTTATTGAAGTATTTAATGAGAAATATTACCCAGCTCCAATTCTTTAGGAGAAAGAGAAAGAATGTTACAGCTGGAACAAGGGACGAGATCAGTGGCAGAGTATGAGAGAAAGTTTGAGGAGCTAGCTCATTTTGCAACACGACTGGTAGACACAGAGGAGAAGAAAGCTAGGCAATTTGAAGATGGACTTAAACCAGAGATAAAGATTGTGGTCGCCATCACCAATCAACTAAATATAGTGATGTGCTTAAGCGAGCCCTGATTGCAGAGAAGAGTTGCAGGGTGGATAGCCACTTAGAGGCAAATGAACAGAGGAAGAAATTCAAGCCAAACAACTATCAGGGTGGAGCTGCCAAGGGGGGGCATGATTTTAGCAATAACAAGAAATTTGTGAGAAATTGCTCCAAATGCGAAAAGGTCCATTCTGGGGAGTGCCACCAGGAGTTTGTGACGTGCTATAAATGTGGAAAGAAGGGGCATTATGCCAATGAATACCTGGAGCAACTAGCTGAAAGAGTCTGTTTCAAGTGTAAGAAGCTAGGACACATAATCAAGGATTATTCTCAAGGGTCTAACCAGAGTACTTAAGGAGGACAAAGGCCTAGGGCATAGGGGAGAGTTTTTGCACTGACAGAGCAGGATGATGAGGCATCACCTGAGGTGGTGATAGGCACACTTACCATATCTAGTTGACCAGCTTATGTTCTTTTTTATTCTAGGTCAACTCATTCTTTTGTCTCGAAGGCTTTTTCATCAAAGATGAATATTGTGGGGAGTGTTTTGAGTAACGAGTTGTTTGTTGCCACTCCATCAGGTGAGATTATGGAGTCCTTTATGATGTTCGAGTCTTGTGTAGTGAAAGTTAATGAGCATGAATAGGTAGCAAACCTTTTCCTGTTAGACATGAAGGACTTTAATATAATTTTAGGAATGGATTGGTTGTCTGCATACCATGCTAGTATTGATTGTTCAAGGAAGGGGATTATATTTTTTGCCTCAAGGTGAAGTTGAGTTTCGGTCTGTGAGTACTAAAACTACACCATCCACACCTATTATATTGGCTTTAAAAGCTAGGCGAATGCTCAAGAAGGGGTGTTGGAGGTTTTTGGCAAATGTAATCGATGTTGAAGCCAAGGGGCCAACTTTTGAAGAGATTCCAGTTGTTCGTGATTTTCTAGTTGTGTTTCCAAAAGACTTAACAGGAATACCACCTGACCGAGAGGTCAAAATTACTATTGACCTTATTCCTAGCATGGGGCCAATTTTTGAAGCACCTTACCATATGGTCCCATCTAAGTTGAAGGAACTCAAAGAGCAGTTGCAAGAGTTACTTGACAAAGGCTATACCGCTACCCCAAAGTGATGATTTATTCGACCAACTACAAGTGGAAAAAGTGTTCTCAAAGATAGATCTTCATTTAGGATATCATCAGCTAAAGGTCAGGAGGGAAGATGTTCCCAAGACAGCTTTTTGGACGAGGTATGGTCATTATGAGTTTGTAGTTATGCCTTTTGGGTTGACTAATGCACCTGCTATCTTTATGTATTTAATGAATCGGGTTTTCCACAAGTACTTGGACCAGTTTGTGGTTGTCTTTATCGATGACATACTGGTCTACTAAAAAAGTATGGAAGAGCATGGGGAGCATCTAAAAATTGTGATGCAGATTCTAAGGGAAGAAAAGTTGTATGCAAAGCTCAAGAACTATGAGTTCTGGTTAGACAATGTTATCTTCTTGGGCTATATAGTATCGGCCAATGGCATATCGGTGGACCCTAGCAAGGTTGAAGCTGTCTACAATTGGGCTAGACCTACTAATGTGACTGAAATCAGGAGTTTCTTAGGTTTGGCTGGCTACTGTAGGAGGTTTGTGGAGGGTTTCTCTCGGATTACTGTACCATTGACAAAACTAACGAGGAAAAATGCCCGATTTGAGTGGACCGATGAATGCGAAGTGAGTTTTGAAGAGTTGAAGCGAAGGTTAACAACTGCCCCAGTGTTAACAATCCCCTCCAATACTGGAGGATTAATGATATATAGTGATGCATATTGGCAGGGGCTTTGCTGTGTTTTAATGCAACATGGCAAGGTAGTGGCTTATGCATCACCATAGTTGAAGCCTTATGAGCAGAATTATTAGACGCATGGCCTAGAATTGGCAGCTGTAGTGTTTGCATTGAAGATTTGGAGACATTATCTGGAGAGAAATGTGAGATATACATTGATCATAAAAGCTTGAAGTATATCTTCACTCAGAAGGGGTTGAACATGAGGCAGAGGCGATGGCTCGAGTTGATCAAAGACTATGATGTTGCTAACAATTACCACCTAGGTAAACCTATCATTGTGGCAGATGCTTTAGGCAGAAAATCACAGGGATACTCTACAACCCTCATAACCACACAATGGCTTATACTCGAGGACTTAAAGGAAGATGAATATAGAAGTGAGGGTTAATCAGGTTAGAGGGAGATTGGTGCATCTTACTATACAACCATCACTGATTGATAATTAAATCCTCTCAGAATGAGGATCCTAAATTGATGAAAATCAAGGAAGGAGTTAAGGAGGGTAAACAACCCGGTTTTATCTTATTGGGTGATGGGACTTTGAGGTATGGTATAAGGCTTTGTGTGCCTAATGATGCTGACCTAAAATGGGAAATTATGGAAGAAATACATAGTACCCCTTATTCTGTACACCCAGATAGCACAAAGATGTATCAGGACATGAAGGGTGTGCATTTGTTACACTTGTGCCCTGACTCGGTCTAATTTGAACTGTTGTGATAGGTCTCTATCTAGAGATCGAAAAAACAGCTAGGTTTTGGCTCACGGCCATCCATTGCCGAAGGGGGAGAGATGACCCCAAGTGTTCATGCATCGCGTGCCACTCTAGCTAGAGGGGGTTCGTACTTTTTGATCCCAGACGATAAGTGACCCGACTCCTCAAATATGAATCCTAGCACGTACCAGAGTTATCGAAAGACCCTATGCATAGCCGAGGGAAACCACCCATGTAAGACCAATTATTGGACAGTAAGCAGTCAAGACAGCGCTGTCTTGACCATCAGAAACAAGCCACCGAATCCACTGGGCTTAAATCCGGTGGGCTATTTTTGGTGAGCATAACAGGCTACTGTCATGGTGTTGATGTCCGTGGGTCTAGCCACTCACATTGTAAATAGTCTTGGATGATCCCAAATCATCCTCCACATCTTCCTCGTGACGTGAGCACATTACAGGCCTAAATAGTCGATGGTTCAACCAAACGGACCCAAGGTCCAAAATTAACACTTAAGTAAGAAATAAGGAATTCATTCCTCATTTCTCTTGTGTCCAATGTAATAAAGGAGAGGAAGGAAGAAAATAGGAAGACGAAGAAGAAGAAGAAAGGGGGAAAGGGTTTACCTTGGTGCCAGCTGTCGCTTAGTTGCCGGAATCACTGTCAGAGGTAAGTACAACCTCCCATGCCACTTTCTCTCTTCATTTTTAACTAGATTAAGCTAGGATTGGATGGAATCTTAGTGTACAAACCATGTTGGGGTTGGGGAATTCATATTATACCCTTTTCGGTGTTGTTGCCGAGCTCGAACCAAGCCCGGTGAGCTTTGGCAACAAGTATTGCAAAATGATTAACTAGGATTTCAATCGTTTAATCGATGTATCTCCCAAACGGCTCAATGGAATCGATATTTTATTGGCTTAGAATGATGCTAGGAACATCCCCTACAAACTCCACAGAACAAATCTCGATGATTATGCTCGAGCCAGAAAACCCCAAAATGGCTGAACACTCCTATACCACCATAGGAAGCAAGCCACCGGAAACACTGGACCTGCTTTCGGTGGCATATCTCTAGTGAACCTCAGAGCCTTAGGAGCTCTCTGTCAGTTCCACTGAAAATAGGACTGAAGTTTTTGATGGAAAAACCGTGTTTCTGGTGGATGTTTTCGGAGACATTACTGTCACTGATAGATATTATCTGTACCCTTTAGGGGTGACCCATGTGGGCCCCTCTCGATGTTCCTGACACGTATTGATGTTCGGTTCCCTTTGTGCCTAGGACAGTGACGCACACGAACCCTGAAGTCAGAATTGAGTTAATTGATCGGTGGCCATACTTGAACCATAGTACATTCGAACAAAAACCAGGTGAGGGATGGACTGTGTTTATTTTAGAGTGTTTATTATTATTAAATTGCTCACATGCTTAGAATTACATGTTTAACTGTAATTGCTTAAATATAATGATGATATGTCATATGTTGCATTTGTCATTTTAAAATTTTGATATGAATTGTTATGGAATTGTATGACAGGATCCGGTGTGGCCGAGGTGGTACCAGTACTATGATCACCGTGTGTGTGGTGTGTGTGAGACGGAATCTGGCATGGCCGAGGTGGTATCAGTGCCATATGTATGTTGCATTCATGCATTGATTATGTGCATTAGAGTTAGTTGCAGTCGTGGGTTACACTTTGTGGCCAAGGTCTCGCTGGTATCATATACCCCGAGACTGCATTTGGAAATGGATACGCTTCATGGCCGATGATTGGTACTGGTGTCATGTAGTCCATACTCAAATGTGATATGTATGCTTGGTTAAGTAAACGGTCTCAGGTTTCACTTTGTGGCTAAGGTCTCACTGGTATCGTGTACCCAGGACTGTATTTGGAGATGGATTACACTTTGTAGCCAAGGTCTTGTTGGTATCGTGTAATCCATATTAACTATATCATTATGAAGGCATGTAGTATATATGTGGTTAGGTATCACTCCCTATGCTACGAACCCTTGCCAACAGGGGTTGAGGTGTTGGATAACTCATTGTGGTATGTTTGATGTGCCTTTCCGGAATGCCACCCACGGTACGATGTGATTGTTACCGAAGGCAGGAACCTGTCTGGCGTGGCTGATGATGTACAGGTGTCGTGATTGCCAAGAGGGGGTTATCAAAGGTTTACTGGGTGACCCATGGAAGCATACGGGGACCGACAGACTTCTATTCACGGCTAGGGTTTGTATCCTTGCATAGTCGATGGTGGTTCCGAGACGAAGGATATAGCCTAATGCACCGTAGTAGCATTTACCAGACTTTGTTTGTATTGTTAGGTGGATAATAAATAAATAAACTGCATCACGAGCATCATGGACTATGTATTTAATTTCCACAATCATGCATCATAAATTATTACTGCTATTGTCTTGCTTGGATGTGCTTGACCCCACCCCTCACTGAGCGAGTTGGAAAGCTCACCCCATGCATGCACCCCTTTTTAGATGATGATACAGGTACTGTGGTGCTGATGACGTGTGACCCAGTATCTTCTAGGTCAGAGTATGGTGTGAGCGACTGGTGGATTTCAGAAGTGGGAGAGTATGATCAGGACTATGCTTGCGACCACTTTGGTGGATGCCAAAAGTGGGAAAGTATGATCAGGACTGTGCTTGCGACTACTGTGCTTACGCCGCACCATGAGATTGTACATCATACTTTGATACTTTTGGGTATAACTATGGATTGTATATATTTGAGATTATATTATATGTCATGGATGAATGTAATAGAATAACTCAGTTATTGCTATTATATTATCATTAGACGTTTCCCATTTTATTTATGATTCTGCTACTATATTTTGATTCCGTTGCTTATGTTGGTTTGTGATATGAGATTGTGAAAATGTTAAGGCACTGCTATCAGAGATCCTGATAGGTTTGTAAGATAGGTACGTGTCTTACTCACACTGCTGGTATTCCTAATGGTAAGTTGGGTCTACTAGAATTGGGAACAACATAAAGAGGGAGATTGCTAATTTTGTATAGCATTTCCTAACGTGGTAGCAAGTGAAGGCTGAACACCAGAGGCCGTCAGGACTATTACAACAACTTCTTATGCCTGAGTGGAAGTGGGAACACATTGATATGGACTTTGTCACAGTGTTGCCATGGACAAAGAGGGGATGTGATGCGTTTTGGGTGATTGTGGATCAGTTGGCGAAAGCAACACATTTCCTCACTGTAAGGATGACCTACTCCTTAGAACAAGTGGCTTAGATGTATATTGATGAAATTATCTGATTGCATGGGGTACCAGCCTCCATTGTGTCTGATAGAGACCCGAGGTTCACATCATGTTTTTGGCGTAGCTTGCAGAATGCCATGGGTACCAGAGTTGTAACGACCCAAACCCGAGATAAGGTAATAGGTACTACCCTCACAGGCGATGATCAAATGATCAGAAAAATTAAACTAATATCTCATATATTACCCATATAAATTCATAAATTTACTATATAGACCAAACAAACATATCGAAAAATATTCATAAATAGGAAATTAAAACTAAAGTCCATAATCTATCAACTGGCCATCACATGTTGGTGGCTACAAATAAAATCTTAATAAGTCTATTATAATTGTTTTTCACTCAACTACTAAAATAAAATAAATGAAGAGGGCAAAAATGTGTGTGAGAGAGAGAGAGAAAGAGAGGGTTAAGTAAAAGGAGGACCCTCTACTGGTAATAATAACAATAATAATAATAATAATAATAATAATAATAATAATAATAATAATAATAATAATAATAATAATAATAATAATAATAATAATTAGAAGCTTGCATAGATGATAAAATGGGAGAATTGATTAAAGAAGGAAATTGGAGACGAAAGTAAATTTCTAATATGAAGGGAGGTTTACAGATACTATATTCTCTTAAGAAGCTTCTTTTCTGAGAATAAAGAAGACATTTTTAGAGAAACTAGGAGATTTTAGACCCTATCTTGTAATTTTGTGTGAGAGAGATGAAAGGAATATATATATATATATATATATATAATAAGAGAGAATTGGACAGCTAGGAAAGGATAGAAAACAAATGAAATTAATGGAAGGAAAAATTTAGGAGATAAAGAAAGTATGCAAGAAAGACAATGAGAGAGGATGAAGGTAGGGTTTAATTAAAGAAAAGACATTCAATTACACATAAATTTAATGCACTAATTATGCACTAACTGAAATGCAAAGAAAGAGACAAATACAAGTTACAACCCCTAGGATGAATAATTTAATGGGAATACCTAGAACATACAGTATAACAAATGGCACAATTATGATAATCTGAACCATGTAACCAAGTATAAATGAATATATTTATAATGCAATTTGTGGTGTAAAGTTGTTGAGCGTTTATGTACAACTATTAAAGGGTCATTTAAATAATTAAATAAAATTGAAGATTTTAATGAATGACACAATACTGAAAAGTAAGAAAGGTTTTTAATTAAAATAACACTAAAATATAAATTTTAGAGGGGAACATTAATAATAAACCGAGGAAGTAAAAAGGCCTAATCATTGGGATATACTCTTTTAGGTAATTATTTTTACAAGCGAGACATCGATCCAGATCCTGATCATAGTAGAGGCACAGGTGAATGAAACATTGTCATATCATCGAATTTTTATCGCATTTCGTATCTTGACATGATTTTGTTTTTGTCAATGTGACGATATTATTTTATATGCATCTCATAAGCATTTACAGTATCTCATGTTTTAGCATTTATGTTTTATGCACTTATGAGTATAATGATATTGCCTCATGATTTTCTTTAAAGAACGAAATACATGAATTTATAAAATATTAAGAATGATGAAACAACCTCAAAAGAATGGCATTGAAGGTCCATCTATGTTCACCCTGTCAAAGGGCTTGGGGTTCCCATCAAAAGCCTTGGGAAGGATAAAATGGACTAAAAGTGAAAGTGATAAAAAAAAATGAATAGTAGAAAGAACCCTATATGACTACCATCCTTTTCAGTAGAGGTATAGGCACTGAATGAGGACATGTTATCACACCCCACTTTAAGTAGACCCAATTTACCATTAGGAATACCGGCGGTGTGAGTAAGACACGCACCTATCTTACAACCTACCAAGAACTCTAATAGCAGTACCTTAACATTTTCACAATCTCACAACACAAACCAACATAAGTAGCGGAATCAGAGTATAGTAGCGAAATTATAAATAAAATGGGGAAACATCTAATGGTAATATAATAGCAATAATCGAGTTGTTCTATTACATTTATCCATGACATATAATATAATCTCAAGAAAATATACCATCCACAAATATATCTAAAAGTATCAAAAGATGATGTATAATCTCACGGTGCGGCATAAGCACAGTGATTGCAAGAACAATCCTGATCGTGTTCCTCCGCTTCTGGCATCCACTAGTTGCTCACACTATACTCTGACCCAGAAGATACTGGGTCACTCGCCATTGGTACCATGGTACCTGCATTATCATCTAAAAAGGGGTATATACGTGGGGTGAGCTTTTTAACTCGATCAGTGAGGGGTGGGGTCAAACACATCCAAGCAAGATGATAGTAGTAATAATTTATGATGCATGATTGCGAAAATTAAACACATAGTCCATGATGCTCGTGATGTAGTTCATTTATTTATCATCCACCTAACAATACAAACTAAGTTTGGTAAATGCTACTATGGCGCATTAGCCTGTATCCCTCGTCTCGAAAACCACATTGACTACGAGCGATACAAATCCTAGCTGTGATTAGAAGCCTGTCGGCCCCCGTATGCATCCATGGGTTACCCAGTAAACCCCCGATAGTTCCCTCCAGGCACTCACGCATTGGTAACACATCGACCACGCTAGACAGGTTCCCGCCTCCGGCAACAATCACATCATACCGCGGGAGTGGCACTTCGAAAAGACACATCAAACATACCACAATGGATTATCCAACACCTCAACCCCTGTTGGCAAGGGTGCATAGCATAGTGAGTGATACCTAGCCATTTGTATACTATATGCCTTCATAATGATACAGTTAGTATGAATTACACAATATCGGAGAGACCTCGGTCACAATGTGTAATCCATCTCCAAATATACTCCTGGGTACATGATACCGGAGAAACCTCGGCCACAAAGTGTAACCTAAGACCGTCTACCTAATCTAGCATACATATCATAGTTGGGTATGGACTACGCAACACCGATAAGACCTCGGCCACGAAGCATATCCATTTCCAAATGTAGTCCCGGGGTACACGATACCAGCGAGACCTTGACCACAAAGTATAACCCGCGACTATAACTAACTCTAATGCACATAATCAATGCATGAATGCAACATACATATGGCAATCACAGCACCGGTACCACCTCGGCCATGTCATATTCCATCTCACATACACATACACATCTAAACACACGACGATCACGGTACCGATACCACCTCGGCCACATCGGATCCCATCATACATTTCCATACAATTCATATCAAAATCGTAAAATGATAATATAGCATGTCATAATCGTATTTGAATAATTATATTTAAACATATAATTCTAAATATGTGAGCAATTTAATGATAATAAACATTTTAGAAATAAACACAGTCCATCCCTCACCTTGTTGATCTTTGTTTGGTATAGGGTTCAAGTAAGGCCACTGATCAATCAAATCAATTTTGACTTCAAGGCACTTGCGCATCACTGTCCTAGACACAAAGGGAATCGTACATCATTACGTGTTGGGAACATTGGGAGGGACCTACACAAGTCACCCCTAAAAAGTACAGACACTATCTCCCAATTACAGTAATGTCACCAGAAACAACCACCGAAAATAGGGCATTTCCACTGGAAATATCAGATCTGTTTCTGATGGAGGTGACAGAGAGCACATAAGGCTCCATGTCCATCGGAAATATGCCACTGGAAACAGACCCAGTGGATCTGGTGGGCTATTTTCGGTGGAGGTACTGGGCAGTCTAACAATTTGGGGCTTTTCGGCTTAGGCTTGATTGCCGAGATTTTTTCTATAGAGTTTATAGGGGATATTCTTAGCATCATTTTAAGCCAAGAAAATTCTAATTCCAATGAGCCATTTTGGAGATACGTCGATCGAACGATCGAAACCCTAGTTGGTCTTTTGGCATTACATGTTGTCGGAGCTCATCGGCCTTAGTTCGAGCTCGACAACAACACTAGGAGGGTAGAACACACATCCTACAACCTTAACATGGTGTGTACACCAATATTCTATCCATATCTAGCTTTTCCTAGGTCAAAGTGGAGAGAGAGAGTGGCATGAGAGGGTGTACTTACCTCCGACAGTGATTCAAGGCGACAATCGGCACCAAGGTAAGCCTCCAACCTTCTCCTTATTCCTCTTCTTCTTCTTTCCTCTCCTCTTTGTCTCCTCTCCTACATTGGGCACAAGGGAAATGAGGAAATGAATCCTCATTTCCCAACTTATAACTTAAGTTGATCTTAAGGGTCTGTTTAGTTTGGACCTCTTTTGAACCAATCGGGTTAAATTGAATTTTGGGGCATGAGAACCTGCACATTTAGGTCTATAAGGTGCCCACATCAAGAGAAAAATGTGGAGGATGATTTGGGATCATTTAAAACCATTTACGATGCAAGTGGCGGGAACCACGGGCATCGGAACCTCAACAGTAGCCTGTCAATCCATAGGAAATAGGCACCAGATTCATACCCACTGCTTTCGCTTTCGGTGGCCAAGACAGCTTACTGTCTTGACAGCTTGCTGTCCCATGGTTGGCCTCACACGGGTAGCTTCCCTCGGACATGCTTAAGGCCTTTCAATGATTATGATGCATGCTAAAAATCAAGTGTGGGGAGTCGGGTCACTTACCATCTGGGATCGAAAGGTATAAATCTCCTTTAGTTAGATAGGCATGCAATGCACGAACATATGGGGTCATCTTTACCCCTTCGGTAATGCGCAGCCATGAGTCAAAACCCAATCGTAGTTCTGATCTTCGATCCGAGGCCTAACACAACAATTTCAAATTATACCGGATTAAGGCACAGGTGTATCATTCCCCCCACCTTACAAGAATTTCATCCTCAAAATTAAACATACTTGGAAAATCAAACAATCCAGGATACTGCTTCATAATTTCATCTTCTCGCTCCCAGGATGCTTCCTGTTCGAGGTGGTTCATCCATTTCACGTTGATGAAGGAAACAATGCGGTTACGAAGAACATGATTCTTCCGATCAATAGTCTTCTCTGGATACTCCATATAGGCAAAGTCCTCATCCAACTCACGGGGGATGTAAGTCAAGACGTGAGTCAGGCTAGAAATGTACATCCTCAATATAGACACATGGAAGACATCATATGTACCTTCCAACTCTGGTGGCAAAGCTATTCAGTAAGCTACTAGTCTGATCCTCTCCAGTACATCATATGGCCCCATAAACCTTGGACTAAGCTTTCCCTTCTTGCCGAACCGCATCACTCCTTTAAATGGGGACATCCATAAGAAGATCTTGTCTCCAACACCAAACTCCAGATGCTTCCTCCTAACATCCGTAAAGCTTTTCTGTCTGGACTGAGCTGCCTTGATCCTTTCTCTAATCACATTCACCATCTCACTAGCATCCTGTATCAAGTCCGAACCCAAAATATGCCGCTCACCAACCTCATCCCAATAGAGTGGAGTTCAGCATTTCTTGCCATATTGTGCCTCAAATGGGGACATCCTGATGGTGGCCTGATAACTGTTGTTGTAGGAGAAATCAATAAGGAAAATGTGCTCATCCCAACTATAACTCATATCCAAGGCACATGCTCGGAGTAGGTCCTCTAATGTCTAAACAATCCTCTCTGACTAACCATCGGTCTGAGGGTGAAAGGCAGTGCTGAAAGCCAACTGTGTGCCCATAGCCTTCTGCACACATGTCCAAAACTTGGAAGTGAACCAAGGATCTCGATCAAAGATGATACCATCTAGTACACCATGCAACCTGATGATGTTATCAACATACAGCTTGGCCAACTTATCCATAGAAAATGTGATCCTGATTGGGATAAAGTGAGCTGCCTTGGTCAAGGGATCCACAGCTACCCAAATGGCATCCATACCCTTCTATGTATGGGGTAGGCCTGTGACGAAGTCCATAGTAATATTCTCCCATTTCCACTCCGAAATAGGTAGGGAATGTAATAACCCATTAGGCCTCTGTCTCTCAGCCTTGACTTGTTGGCATGTGAGGCATCTGGACACATGTGTCGCCACATCATTCTTTATTCCTTGCACCATTAGGAGCCTTTGAGGTCCTCATACATTTTAGTGCTACCAGAGTGAATGGAGTATGGGGAGCTATCTGCCTCTCTCAAAATTGTGTCTCTTAAATCACCATCACTAGGCACACACAACCTCCCTTTGATCTTGAGAATCCCGCTTTCAATCATAGAGAAATCTAGGTCCTTTTTGGGTTCCTTCTTGGCATTCTGCTATTAGCTTCTGTAACTTTGCATCAGTAACCTGAGCTGTAGTGATCCTATCCACCAGACTAGGTTGTACCACCAATGCCGATAGTGACAAGGTGACACCCTCTACTAATAGCTCCAAGTCTAGTTTCCTAGCCTGCTCTAGGAGATACTCATTGGTGGTCAGTGATGCAAGAGTCAGTGACTGGGATTTTTGACTAAGTGCATCAGCTACCACATTGGCCTTTCCTGGGTGATAGCGGATAGTACAATCATAATCCTTCATCAGCTCTAACCAATGCCTTTGTCTCATGTTGAACTCTTTTTGGGTGAAGAAGTACTTGAGGCTTTTATGTTCACTGAAGATCTCACTCTTCTCACCATACAGGTAGTGTCTCTAGATTTTCAATGTAAAAATCATGCTGTCAACTCCAAATCATGGGTGGGGTAGTTCTTCTCATAATCCTTCAACTGATAGGATGCATAAGTAATGACTTTCCCGTGCTGCATCAATAGATAACCCAATCCCAGCTTGGAGGCATCACTATAAATAACCATACCACCTGTACTGGTCGGGATAGTCAAAACTGGAGCTGATACCAACTTTTACCTTAGCTCCTTAAAGTTCTTTTCATAAGCATTAGACCACTCAAATTTTACCCCTTTCGTGTGAGTCGGGTCATCAGAGTAGCAATACGAGAGAAGTTTTCGATAAACCTCCTATAGTATCCGGCCAATCCCAGAAAACTACATATGTCTACCACACTCTTGGGAGTCTCCCATTCTAGAACTGCCTTCACTTTGCCTAGGTCAACCTCTATATCCTTGGTTGGAACAATGTGGCCTAAGAATGCCACTTGTGACAACCAAAACTCGCACTTGCTAAATTTGGTATAGAGTTGGTTCTCTCTCAGCCGTTGTAATACTAACCTTAGGTGAATATCATGTTCCTCTGCACTCTTGGAGTAGACCAAAATGTCATCAATGAATACTATCACAAACTTATCTAAGACATCTTGGAATACCCGTTTCATCAAATCCATAAATGCAGCCGGTGCATTGGTTAACCCAAATGACATTACCAAGAATTTGTAATGTCCATACCTTGATCTGAAGGCTGTCTTACTGACATCACTATCCTTGATCCTAAGTTGGTGGTAGCTCGATCTTGGAGAACACCCTGGCACCTTGCAACTGATCAAACAAAACATCTATCCTTGGCAAAGGATATCAGTTCTTAATGGTTAGGTTATTAAGCTCCTGATAGTCGATACACAATCTCATACTTCCGTCTTTCTTCTTGACGAACAATATCGGTGCTCCCTATGGAGACACACTAGGTCTAATGAATCCCTTATTCAAAAGGTCTTAAAGTTGCACCTATAATTCCTTCAACTCTGTGGGGGCCATGCGGTAAGGGACCTTTGATACTGGTGCCGAGCCAGGGAGTAGGTCTATAGCAAATTCCATCTCTCGGTCTGAGGGCAAACTTGTCAAGTCATCCAGAAATACATCAAGAAATTCCCTCACCACATCTAGCTCGGTCAATGGCCTAATATCTACCTTGGTATCCATCACAGATGCTAAGTAGCCTTGACATCCCTTATCCAGTAGCTTCTTCATCTAGAGTGCAGATATGATAACATTCTTGGGTTTCTTAGGCTTATCCCCTTGGAACACAAACTCATCATCATCATGAGGTTTGAAAATGATAGCCTTCTCTGCACATAGCACACTAGCTCTGTATGCAGACAACTAGTCCATTCCTAAAATCATGTCGAAGTCCATCATATCCAACTCGATCAAGTGAGCATTCAACTCATGATCACCTATGGTCACTGGACAAGGCTCATAAACATAGCTCAAACCCACTACACCTCCGGTAGGGGTGCTCACAGCCAAACATTGAGTCAGTCCCTTAGGTGGAATTCTCATCTTCTTCACAAATGCCAGTGACACGAACGAATGTGAGGCTCCTAAGTCAAATAATACATATGTAGGCAATAATGATATCAATAATGTACATGTCACTACACCGGGTGCAGCCTCAGCATCTTCTGCAGTCATAGCAAACAATCTACCCTGTGGTCTCTGGCCCTGTAGGGGCTGTGCTGGTCTAGGGGCTGAATATCTCTGCTGGGGCCAAGGTGGCATAGTATAGGGTGCATCACCTGGCCTTTGGTGGGGGCATGTCCTCGCCATATAGCCCGACTGATCACAATGAAAGCATCTCAGGATCGATCCCGAAGACTGAGATACAACACTAGACCCAGAGGGTTGGGAAGCCTGACTAGTATCAGGCCTCCTAAATTGCACTGGAGTTGGATTGACATAAGGCACTCGAAAAGGTTTTTTACCTCTCCTAGAATCAGTAGATCCCATTGGACTCTTTCCCATCCCTTGCTGAGCCATGTAGTTATCCCTATGCCGGTCTTCCATAGACTTGGCCACTTCGACCACGTCAGCATAGGTTTGCAGTTTCAACCCCATAATAGTTGACCCAATACTTGGCTTCAACCCTTTCTCATACTTCTTCGCTTTAGCTCTACCACCTCTAAGATGCTCAGGAGCAAAATGGAATAGCTCCTCGAAGCATTGCTGATACTCGAGCACAGACTGAGAACATTGAACCAACTGAGAGAATTCACTCTCCCTCCTATCTTGGAAGCTTTTCAGAAAATAGTTCTCAAAGAAGGCCCCTTTGAAGTTTGCCCAAGTAGGGTTCAGGTTACTAGCCCTCAGAACAGGCTTGGTGGCACTCCACCAATCATTTGCTTCATTCTGTAATAGATAGCCCGCACATAAAATTTTTTGCTCATCGGTGTAGCCCATCAATCTAAAAACCTTCTCCATTCCACCAATCCATCTTGATGGATACAACGGGTTTTGCCCCACCTTAGAGAAACAAAGGGGCCTAAGCCGTTGAAACTTCTTCATCATTTTTGTCAAGTCTGTCCAGCCCTCTACATGGGGTCTTGCACATGCCCATGCACTTGTGGCCCACCAGATGTTTGAAGGGTAGCCAATCCAATGGGTATTGGAATGGGTGCCAGTGGAGTAGGAGATGCGGGTGGTGCATTGAGGGCTTCCATTGTCACTTGGATTCTATTGTTGATCCTGGCCATAAACTGGTTTTGCCTTTCTTCCACTTCTCACATCATGTTTTTTATGATGGCCGCCACATCCTGGGTTATAAGTACAGGCAGAGCCGGAGGTGCATTGCGTGGTCTACCCTGATTCCATGTAGGGGAAGCGGGAAGCGGGAGGCGACGGGTGTGACTAGGATCGAGATCAGCTGTTCCGGCCTGACATGATTCCTGTGAAGAAATCTGATTAGTGCACATGCATCAACAAGGTTGCATGTAATTGAAACACAAGCATGCATAGTGGGTCCCACACGTATACAACAGGTAAAATTAGGGTTAGGGCATGTATAAGTGGGGTTCGTACATATTAGGATCCGATCGCACACGCATCCCAAAGGGTCACACCATTAAAGTAACCAAAATAAAATTTTAGATTTGAAGAAATAAAATGATTTACTTTCCAAAAGAGTCCACCGGAAACAGGGATTCAAACCATCGAAAATATGGTCTAATCCACTGAAAATATCAGTAATATTTTCAATGGGTAAAACAGAGGCAAAAACCCAACTTTTCTCTTTATCGAAAACAGGCACCGGAAGCATGCCCAGTGTTTCCGGTGGCACCAAATTGGCCATAAATAGGCTCGGGTCTTGGCTTATTGACACAAAACCCTATTTACTCTTGCGAGAAAGTTGTAGAAAAGGCCAAGGAGTCTTTTGCTACCCATTCCCTACCTTCCTCGTGCTATTTCATAATCGATCAGCACCGCATTCACATCCAAAGTATGTTTTCTCTCTCTATAACCTAGTTTTCTGTGATTTTCTTTTCTGTGAATTTTGCATTCATCCATTTAACTAGGTTTCCCATTCCAAATCCTTAGGAATCATCTTACAACAATGTCTAGACGTCGTGTACGTACCCGACGTGCTCTTATACAAGAGGAGCAAGATGCCGCTGAGCAGTTCAACCCCATTCTATTCTGCTCTGTGGTTGAGCAAGACCATTGGGAATTCTTTGAGGGCCATAATATAGACCCGGGAGTCTATGTGAGGACCAACAACTTTTGTGTGTTCCATCTTCATCAATGGTTTGAGGAGATCAGGTGGTACCGCATCCTAAAACCCAACAGATGCTACTACCCCACCTTGGTCAGGCTATTCTACTCCAACATAGAATGCGTGAACCGGGGTACTGAAGAGATGTGGATCACCTCCTACGTAAAGGAGATGGAGATCTCCTTTGACATGGGCCCGTTGGCCAATATTCTGATGGTTAGCAATGCCGGTGACCTAGTGTACTGCCTACCTCGGACTCTAGCATATGAATCTTAGAGTCCCAATACCTTCTAGGAGATCAATAACATGCTGACCAAGGAAGCCAAGGGATGGAACCGTTAGGTCAACCATTTTGCGACTCCAAAGGTTATCTGCCGTGCGATTCAGCTGAATGTCCTCCCCACCTGTGGACATTATAATGAGGTATCCACCCTACAAGCCTATGTGACATACTTCGTGTACGGGTGCAGATACGTCTGCCTTACCTCCTAATGTGGACCATGGTAATTCGGTCTGAAGGGTAGGATCGCCAAGTAAGGAACCTATGCTACGGGAGGATATTGACTGACATCTTCTGCCACTTTGGGATGGACTTGGAGGGTGAGGCATGCTTGGGTGAAGAGGTCATAGATTTCAACCAAGATTCTCTGAGGAAGATGACCATAGATCTACGAAAGGTGACTCCTATTCCAGGAGAGGGTCAAAAACCTATGGAGGTAGAGGGTGGCGGTTTCGATGATGTTGGTGGTGTAGGAGGAGAAGCTACTGGGGTTGGTGGGGCTCCACCACCTGATCCCCAGATTATGGGTTCTATGGTAGCTTCTACATTTCAGAGTACTAGGGGTGTGAGGCCTTATGGTCTCAATGATGTTATGGCCCGTCTGGATACCACTATGTCACTAATGAGGAGCATGGACAGCTACCTTGAGAGCATGGACAGGACCTATTGTCTTATGGACAATAGAGTGGCCTCCCTAGAGGCTCAAATGCAGGCGATGGTCTTCCACCTCGGCATTCCGGTGCCTCCTCTTGGAATGCATGGTCTAAACCAGGCTTAGGGCCAAGGACAGAACCATCAGCAGCAGTGGTAAGAGCAGCAAGAGTAGTGGCATGTTTGCCACTGTAGCTTTTAGGATTTCCCTTTCCATGTTTTATTCGAGTTTGATGTTTTAGGTTTAGTTGAACTTTTACATTATGTCATTTGCTTCAATTGTTTAATTTCCAAAACTTAGGTTAGTTAGGATTTCCTGCTTTCAGTACTTTATGTTCTTTATGAAAGTGTAAGCTGTGTATTCAAAATCTCTACTATAATGAAATGGATTTAACACCTATACGTGTCGCCTAATTGTGCAAATTCTATTATTGTTGTCATGAAATTTTAATTTAATCTTAATTTCCTCAAAATCATGGTTTGGCTGAGATTGTGAGTTAAGGCAGAGCATCGCACTTTGAGACTATAACTGTCACACCCCACTTTCGGTAGACCCAATTTACCCTTAGAAATACCGACGGTGTGAGTAAGATACGTACCTGTCTTACAACCTACCAGGATCTCTGGTAGCAGTACCTTAACATTTTCACAATCTCACAACACAAACCAACATAAGCAGCGGAATTAGAGTATAGTAGCGAAATTATAAATAAAATGAGAAAACATCTAATGATAATATAATAGCAATAAACGAGTTATTCTATTACATTCATCCATGACATCTAATATAATCTCAAGAAAATATACCATCCACAACTATATCCAAAAGTATCAAAAGATGGTGTATAATCTCATGGTGTGGCGTAAGCACAGTGATCTCAAGAACAATCCTGATCGTGCTCCTCCACTTCTGGAATCCACCAGTTGCTCACACCATACTCTGACCCAGAAGATACTGGGTCACCCGCCATTGGCACCACGGTACCTGCATCATCATCTAAGAAGGGGTGTATACGTGGGGTGAGCTTTCCAACTTGTTCTGTGAGGGGTGGATTCAAACAAATCCAAGCAAGACTATAACAGTAATAATTTATGATGCATGGTTACAGAAATTAAACATATAGTCCATGATGCTCATGATGCAGTTCATTTATTTATTATCCACCTACCAATACAAACTAAGTCTGGTAAATGCTACTACGACGCATTAGGCTGTATCTCTCATCTCAGAAACGACATCGACTATGGAGCAATACAAACCCTAGCCATGATTAGAAGCCTATCGGTCCCCGTATACATCTATGGGTCACCCAGTAAACCCCTGCTAACCCCCTCCTGGCAGTCATAGCACCAATAACACATTGGCCACTCCAGACAGGTTCTTGCCTTCGGAAACAATCACATCGGAATATGGGAGTGGCTCTTTAGAAAGACACATCAAACATGCCAAAATGGGTTATCCAACACCTCAACCCCTATTGGCAAGGGTTCTTAGCATAGGGAGTGATACCTAACCATATGTATACTATATGCTTTCATAATGATACAGTTAGTATAGATTACATGATGCCGGAGAGACCTCGGCCACAAAGTGTAATCCATCTCCCAATACAGTCTCGGGTACACGATACTAGAGAGACCTTGGCCACAAAGTGTAACCCGAGACCGTTTACCTAATCTAGCATACATATCACAGTTGGGTATGGACTATACAACACCCACAAGACCTCGACCACGAAGCGTATCCATTTCCAAATGTAGTCCCAGGGTACACGATACCAGCGAGACCTTGGCCACAAAGTGTAACCCACGACTACAACTAACTCTAATGTATATAATCATGCATGAATGCAACATACATATGGTAATCACGATTGGTACCACATCGACCACGTTGGATTCTGTCTCACACACACACACATATCCAAACACACGACGATCACGGGATCGGTACCACCTCGGCCACACCGGATCCCATCATACATTTCCATGTAATTCATATCAAAATCGTAAAATGACAATGTAGCATATCATAATCATATTTTAATAATTAAAATTAAACATATAATTCTAAACATGTGAGCAAATGAATGATAATAAACATTTTAGAAATAAACACAGTCCATCCCTCATATTGTTGATCTTTGTTTAGTTTAGGGTTCAAGTAAGGCCACTAATCAATCAAATCAATTCTGACTTTGGGGCACGTGCACGTTACTATCCTAGACACAAAGGGAATCGTACATCAGTATACATTGGGAACATCGGGAGGGACCTACATAAGTCACCCCCAAAACATATAGACATTGTCTCCTAAAGACAGTAATGTCACTGGAAACAACCACCAAAAATAGGGCATTTCCATCAGAAATATCAGACTTATTTCTAGTGGGGGTGATAGAGAGCACATAAGGCTCCATGTCCACCAGAAATATGCCACTGAAAACTGACCTAGTGGATCCGGTGGGCTGTTTCCTGTGGAGGTACAGGGTAGTCCAATAATTTGGGGCTTTCCAGCTCAGGCTTGATTGTCGGGATTTGTTCCATGGACTTTGTAAGGGATGCTCCTAGAATCATTCTAAGCCAAGAAAATTCTAATTCCATTAAGGAATTTGGGAGATACATCGATCAAACGATTGAAACCCTAGTTGGTCTTTTGGCATTACATGTTGTCGGAGCTCACCGGGCTTGGTTCGAGCTCAGTAACAACACTGGGAGGGTAGAACACACATCCTAAAACCTTAACATGCTGTGTACACAAAGATTCTATCAATACCTTTGTCTAGGTCAAAATGGAGAGAGAGAGTGGCATGGGAGGTTGTACTTACCTCTGGCAGTGATTCCGACACCAAGGCGGCAGCTGACACCAAGGTAAGCATCCAACCTTCTCCTTCTTCCTCTTCTTCTTCCTTCCTCTCCTCTTTCTCTCCTCTCCTACATTGGGCACAAGAGAAATGAGGAAATGAATCCTCATTTCCTCATTTCCCAACTTATAACTTAAGTTGGCCTTAAGGGCTTGTTTGGTTTGGACCTCTTTTGAACCAATCGGGTTAAATTGAATTTTGGCACACGAGAACCCACACATTTAGGTCCAAAAGATGCCCACATCAAGAGAAAAATGTGGAGGATGATTTGGGATCATCCGGAACCATTTACGATGTGAGTTGTGGGAACCACGGGCATTAGAACCTCAACAGAAGCCTGTCAACCCATCAGAAATAGGCACCAGATTCAGGCCCAGGCTGCTTCCGATGGCTTATTTTCAGTGGCCAAGATAGCTTGCTATCTTAATAGCTTACTATCCCATGGTTGGCATCGCATGGGTGGCTACCCTCGAACATGCTCAAGGCCTTTCGACGATTGTAATGCGTGCCAGAAATCAAGTGTGTGGAGTCAGGTCACTTATTGTCTGGGATCTGAAGGTATGAATCCCCTCTAGTTAGATAAGCACGTAATACATGAACAAGTGGGGTCATATCCACCCCTTTGACAATGCACAACAGTGAGCCAAACCCAATCATACTTTCGATCTTTGATCCGAGGCCTGTCACAATAGTTTCAAATTAGATCGGATTAGGGCATGGGTGTAACACATGTCCGGTCACACCCCATTCCTATAGAGCCAGACCGACGACTGGCTTCCCTCCAGGTAACCCAAAACCACTAGGATCATCTAATACAGTAACCATAGTACAACAAGCCACATGTGTTCAATGGATTGTAATAATATAAATTAGTGGAAGTCGTGTCATCATTAATAACCTGAAATTTCCATATACTCTTAATACCTAAGTTGTTATACATAAAATATTTACATGTGGCCAATAGGCATGTTATTTACACCAGAAATAGCAATTTAAATATCGAGAGAACAAAAGAGAAATACACCAACATAATAAAAAAGTACGACAAACCGAATCTATCACTGTTGCCCAGCAACATAACTCTCATACGGGCAACCTTCACCGTGTTCAAATCCTTCGGGGACCCACCAATCCCCCACTGAGGTTTTGTCGGTAGGATGGCATAGGTTCCTCTACTGAATAGCCTGTAAAATCATCTAAAAAGGTGTGCTCACTAGCTCAGTACTGGAAAGAAAGACGCACACAAGCAATCGCAAGTCAAATGATCCTATAAGCATGGGATTCATTTTTATTCTTATTCACCTAAACAAACATATTAGGTTATAGGTAACGTACTACTCACAACCACAGTGCACGTATGCCCTAGGTCTGAGATACGTTCTCTATCCCGCGATATGCCCATAGTGTTGTCGAGAAGGCCTACCGTGAGCACTCGAAAAAGTAAATCGTGGGTGAACCACAGCAGAAAAGTAAATCGTGGCCGAACCATAATAGAAATTAAAAGCAGTATGATTGGCCCTCTGAATATATCACCAAGGTTTCCAACTGTCTTAATGACCAGCCAGGTGTACTTCTAACCACCACGGTGGTCCATGACCAATGCTTCCCCTAGTGATAACCCAACACGTAAACCCCTATTAGGAAGGGTCATAGCATGAGGGTTTATGAAATCCTAACCACATGCTCCTACATGAGATAGTACAACTGTATAGTTCTTCCGTGTCTCATTCCACGGTGAACCAATGCATTTGTTTCCAAGCCGACTATAGCATCTATACTAGAGATCCCACACATGTTTGGCAATCTGACATCATAAACATCACATGATAGATTCATTCACAAGATGCAACATATAATAATGCATATGGAATTTAAGATATACAGGTTCAGTTCTAGATGCAACACTTATTCATCAACCATATGCATGAATATGGCAATCGAAATGTTAATATAGTCCATGAATGCAAAGGATGCCAAAAACATTCCAAAATTAAGAATCAAAGTCCTCTCCCCACTTACCTATTCTTATGGAAGAATCAACACTCACGGCGAGGGTAAGATCTGGAGTGAGAAGATGAGTTTTCTCGAAACCTAGCATAGATAAAGGGTTTAGAAATGTATCCAAATCGGGATTGAAATCAATGTAGAATATAGACATGATGCTTATAATAGTGTGAGGAAGGTCGTTGATGAGTTTGAGCTCAATCGAAGCCTATTCAAGCCACAAGTGCGTCTTACAGGTGGGTAGGAGGACCCACCAGTGATTTATTCCTGGACCGACGGGTCATATAGGCAGGTCAGGAACCCACCGGTCTTATCCACCAGTAGAACTAGAGGGGATTGGTGTGACTGGTAGGTCACACCGGTGGGTCAGGCACCCATTGGTCTCATCCTCCGATAGAACCTGAGGGTGCAGGTGTGACTGGTAGGTCTCACCGGTGGGTCAGGCACCCGTTGGTCTTACCCACCAGTTCTCCGGACTTGGCTGGTTTTTCCCCTTCTTCCATTCTAACTCTTGGAACCCTAATAGGGTGATTCGTACATCATTTCCCACACATTCTAAACTTTATTTACTTGATCGTACTATGGTTCTAAAACAACAAGAAGATTTGGGGAAAGAAATCGTACCTTTACTTGGAAAAACCCCTAAATCTTAGAATCCTCTTCTCAAACTCAAATGCTACTACAACAACCTCCAATCTTTGTTTCCTTCTTCAAATAATCCAAAAAAATTATACAATGGCTTCATAAACCTCTAGATTCAAACATACTCAAAGAGGGTTTCATCAAATCTCGAGGTTCATAGTATTCCTTACCTCAAAACGAAGAACTCAAGTCACTAGTCACTATTCCGACGACGGACAAGCAAGATGCGGCTCCGGAATCCGAGGGGGAAACTTCCTTCCTCTTCCTTCTTCTTCTTTTCTCCCTCTTATTTACTCCTCTCACCCACTTTTCTAAAAGCCATAAATGAGGGAGAGAGAGAGTTATAAAGGCTATTTATACCTTGGTTCATAAATATCTTGTAAGGCTTGTTTGGTTTTGCCCATTTATGGACCAAAACACATTAAATCGCGTTTTCGGGCGATGTAGCCGACATCTTTGGGAATGCAAGACCTAATTATGATGAGAAGGCCAAGACACATGCTCATCCAAGCCGGGTATGCTGGGATCCACAAAACCCCAACAAGTGGGTCACACTAGTGGGTCTCGCACATACCAGTGACACCCACTAGTTCGCCAAACAAGTCAATCTTGCTGTATTTTGGCGAAAAATAGAGTCTTAACACGTATTTCTCTTTCACCACATGTTGTGGATCAAGTCCTAACCATTCAAATATGGTAACATACCTTTCCTACTTATACATAGCCTTGTGATATGTGCAAGGGCAAGGCTTAGGCATGTGGATCATCTCGGTGTCGACTCAATCTTTTCCGACCACCCTGCATTTGACGTCACCCTTGCCATCATGTACCACAAGGTACCGGCATCAACCCATTCTGGTTTAGACCCTGTAAGACCAAACAGAACCAACCGATCAATAAACCGAGTTTAAGGAGCAGGGCTCTACATCTACCCCCCTCTTTAAAAATTTTGTCCTCGAAATTGAAGTTACCCGGTAGTTCGAAAAGATGAGGATACTTAGCCTGGATATCAGATTCTTTCTCCCAGGATGCTTTTTCAGGTGAACGATTGGCCCATCGCACCTTTACAAAAGTAATGGATCGGTTGCGAAGAGTTTTAATCTTCCAGTCTAGGATTTCAGCAAGCTACTCCTCATAAGTCATATCTACCTCTAAGTACTTCGGTTCCACTGTTAACATGTGTGATGGATCATGTACATACCGTTTCAATATCGAAACATGAAACTGTAGATACCCAATATTGTCACCCTCCTCTGGCTATGATGAAATATGGATCTTGGGCGCGACTTCCAACTTCTAACCAACAGAGATGATAATGGAAACATTCCCCTACCCAAAACCCTAGAAATCCCCATGCGGGAGAGAGAAAGGTCTAATTTTAACTTTTCATATATGAAGGAATCTGGTCAAAATGACCATACAGATGAATAGTGCTTAAAGACACGATTTTGACGATATATGATACCTCAAAATCAGACCAACATGTCTCCAACAATCATCCCTAAAAAATCATGCCTTCCCGCACATATGCCACTTACATGGACAGTCTCGCTGGAAACCTGTAAAAATCCCTCACCTGACCCAAACACCCTAAAATTCATCCCCTACCTAACTAGATAACCCCAAAACACTCCCGGGTCTGAAACCCTAGAAATCCCCGCACGGGAGGGAAGGGGTCCAATTTTGGCTTTTTATATATGAAGGAATCCGGTCAAGATGACCATACAGATGGATAGTGCTCAAAAATAAGATTTCAACGATATATGGTATGCCAAAATCGAATTGACGGATCTTTAGCAATCATCCCTGAAAAATCACGTTATTTTCGTGCACATGTCACGCACACCGGCCACCTAGCCAACCCAACCAAGCCAACCAGGCCACCCAGCCCAGCCAAGCCCAGCCTAGCCGCACACCTGTGCGTGGGCCTACTGCATGTTGTACGTTGGCTTGCAACACGCTCTGCATAGGCCCACCACACACTATGCAGGCCCCAACCGCATGCCGTGCACATGGCCCAACACCATGCACACTGTGTCCGCACCTCGTGTATTGTGCCCGCACCCTATGCACTGTGCACTGTGCCCGCACCCCATGCACTGTGCCTGCACATCGTGCACATTACCCGCACACCCATACATTCGTGCACTAATGACATCACCTGCACCCCCGGTAAAACCTTCTCTCTCCTCTCGCTTTTCTGAAAACTACCTTTTCTGGTAAAACCTTCTCTCTCCTCCCACTTTTTTGAAAACTACCTTTCTTGGCAAAACCTTCTCTCTCCTCTCACTTTTTTGAAAACTGCCTTTTTCGAAAAAAGTTTCTCTCCTCCCACTTTTTTGAAAATTGCCTCTTTCAACAAAACTTTCTCTCTCCTCCCACTTTTCTGAAAACTGCCTTTTCCAAACTTTCTCTCTTCCCACTTTTCCAAAAATACCTTTTGCTGGCTAAACTTTCTCTCTCCTCCTGTGTTTCCAAAAATCACATTTTCCTAGCTAAAATTTCTCTCCTCCCATTTTTTCTAAGAACCCCCATTTACCCACTAGACAAAAGCCCTCCCCACCCATTTTTACCTTCAACCCTCCCTTTACCCATTGGACAAAAATCCTATCTCTTCACTTTAGGCAAGAGACCCCCTTTCATTCACTGGATAAAGGGATTCCCCCTTTCCTATTCGGTTAAAAAAAACTATAAATCCCCCTCCCTTAGAAAAAAAACACACCAACAGACACCTAAATCCCCTTTCAGAGTGAAATTTTCCTCCCCCCTCTTGATTTTTTTCTGATCTTCGAAGCGATCTTCGTCAAGTTCTGAAAACTCATTCGGATCTTCGAAGTGTTCTTCGGGATCTTGAAGATATTCAATCCAAATTCTTAGTTAGATCCAGTGTTTATCCAAAAATAATATATTCTTGAGCCACTTCCCCTGAGTGGTCTTGAGAGTTCTTGAGCGTTCTTGTGCGTTCTTGAGATAGAAACCCCCCTTTTTTGAGGTTCTTCAGGTCTACGAAGAGATCTTTGTTAAGATCTAAAACTCTGTTTGGATCTTCAAAGTGTTCTTCGAGACTTTAGAATTCTTTAATCCATTTTTAGGTCAGCCATTTTCTTTTCAAAAATAGCCTTTCCTAGCCGAATCCTTGTCTGAGTGTCCCTGCAATATTTTCAGAAATAGCCATTCCTAGCGGAAGCTCTGCCGAAGTGCCACCTTAGCGTAGCCCTCCCTTAGCTTATCCCTAGCGGAAGCTCTGCCGAAGTGCCACCCCAGCCTAGCCCTCCCTTGGCCTATCCCTAGCGGAAGCTCTGTCGGAGTGCCACCTCATCCCAAGCCCATAAATAGCCTTTCCTAGCCGAACCACTAGCTAAGTGTCCCTGGAATATTTTCAGAAATAGCCATTCCCACTGGAAGCTCTGCCAAAGTGCCACCTTAGCCTAGCCCTCTCTTAGCCTATCCCCAGCAGAAGCTGGAGGTCAAGACCATCTTCCCGTGAGCCGGAAGAACATGAAAGACAGTCCGAGTCGGTACCAATCAGGGGCCCACCCCTCTTGACCCAAACCAGGGGTTAAATGCAGGTATAATCTCTCTCCTCATTTAGGCATAATATAGAAATCTAATAAGCATTTTTTTAGTGTGTATAATAGTTTGACTTCAATTAATGTATATATGTGTGATAACTTAGCCATACATGTAGAATAGTAATTGATGAGCACGTTTATGTGTGAAATCTAAGTAGTAAAGTATGCATTTTTATATATTAAGAATGGAGTTACCATGAGTTTTACTCTCTTTTTGTAGATTTTGTATTTTAAAGGCTTTAAATATTATCGGGTGTTATATCTCTCTAACAACAACTACCTAGTGTAGTTGGTGAGCAATGGTGTGCGAAATTCTCTTGCTCACCAGGAGGTCTCAAGTTCGAATCTCACGGTTGTATTTTTTTGGATAATTAGATTTCCTACTTTTCATTCACTTAAAGCACTAAGGGCATGGAGGGGAAATTCCTTTGCTCACCAGGAGTCTCAAGTTCAAATCTCACGGTTGTCTTTTTTTGGATAATTAGATTTCCTACTTTTTATTCACTTAAAGCACTACGGGCATAGAAGATTGTCCAAATCACAGAAAGCAATAAGGAAAATCGGCCAACAAGGGTTGTGCACAAGATTTGAAGAGAGGGAGAAAAAGAAAAGAAAAATAAATAAAAAAAGGAAAGAAAATAGGCAAAAAAATTATAGAAAATTTCTCTAAGTTTATTTCTCTCTTCTCTCTCCTCCACCTTAACACTTTTGGTCTCAAAAGATCTCACCTATCAATTGTGGTTTTTCTCCTTCTGAGAAAGAGAAATTTGTTACCCTACCCCCCCATTGCTTATAAATACAACTCATGTAAGAGGAGAGGGGACACTTCATTCTTCTTCTAGGTTTTTTTTTTTTAGTTGCTCTCTCTCTTTCCCTCTCTCACTCTCTTTAGTTTTAGTTCTTCTTTATTTTTTCTTTAATCACTTTTGTAATAGCTTTTTGTTTCAATTAATACAAGTACTCTTTTATTTTTATTCAGCCTTTTATGTTTATGATTTATACAATTGAGTTGTAATTTTTAAAGTTATAGTTCTAGGCTTAGATCTAGGTGACAAGATCATGAGCCATGGAGCATCACTTTTTCTCAAGTTTAGTTTTTTTTTTCAAGATTTGTTTTCCCTAGGCCTAGAAATTTCAGATTTCGTTCATTCAAGATCTGGTTTTTAGGGTTGGCAATATCTTAAATCACCCAAGCTTTCAAGTCCAAGCATTGATTCAGGTAGGCAGGCTTCTTCAATAGTCTTCTCTCCCCCCTCTCATTCCCTCTTCTGACTACCATTTCTTTCTTAATTTAGGATTTTAATTTCAGTCATTCCATTATTGCTTCCCCTTTCCCCTAAGAATCATGGCTAGTGTATGTGTTGGCTTTGCCCCTCCTAGCCATAGAACCATCATTTTATTATTTTTATTTTAATTGTCTACATTTCCTTAAAGCCAATTAGAGTAACCCTTGTAAGAGTGACTCTCTGGTCAAGTAGGGAAGCTCATATTATGATGTATCCCTCAGGCTAAGTAGAGAAACCTACTTGTGAACCTCTCTCTAGCTTTATCTCCTTTATTTAAATTTATTTTTATTTCAGCATTTTTTTCTTCATTATTTTTAATTGCATGGGGTATTTATTTTTGGTTATTTATTTATTTAAATTTAGTGGCTTGCATATTTAAATTCTTAGATGATGAATCATTAGGACATTATTTTAGATACATATGTTTAGGACGGTAGTTAGAATTATGTTACAACCATTATTAATCAGTTCACTTTCGTATTATTAAAACAAGCAAAAAAATAAAGTGGCTGCTCTCCCTGTGTTCGACCCATTGCTACACTGATCCGCATGCTTGCGGTTACATTTTAAATCCTAACAAGTTTTTGGCGCCATTGCTAGGGAGACAGTTCCATATTATTTTTCGCTTTCTTTTGGTAAATCAGAGTGCTTCATTTGCTTTGTTTTGTTTTTGTTTTTCTTTTATTGAATTCCTGAGAAGAACAACTTGCAATAATAATTGTATTAGTGGAGGTCGTCATGTCTCACAGTATGATAAAGATAGGTTTCTTCCTATAGCAGTACCTCAGGAATTTACCTGAGCAACCTTGGATCCTTGCCGTTAAGCTCCCAAAAAGCCAAAAAAAATCATAAAAAAAAAAAAAAAATTGCAATCCATTCTTTTGTGCTTATCTTACTGTAGTTGTAGATTAGTTTTCTGTTGCATGAGTGTTAGGTGGGTATGTAATACTAAGAATTGGTTAGAAAGAAGAGATCCAATAAGTAGTGACCCTATACGTTTGCTCTCTTTAAAACCCTTCAATATGGGAGACCAACAACAGAACCCTCCACCTAAATCTCTGAAAGATAGGTTCTACCCAGTTAGAACAGCCCAACCCTCCTGCATAGTTCTACCACAAGCCCGGGGCAATAATTTTGAGCATGAATCTCAGTACATCACTATGTTGCCTCACTTTCATGGGCTAACCTCTAAGGATGCATACCTATTTCTAAGGGAATTTGAAGAGGTATGTGTTCTAATCAAGATCCAACAGTTTTCTGATGATGTTGTTAAGCTTAGGTTTATCACTTTTGCATTGAACGACCAAGCTAAGAAGTGGTTGTATGGGTTACCCACAAATTTCATAACCTCATAGGAATAGTTCACAGTTGTCTTCCTTAAGAATTTTTTCCCAACTCACAAGATCAATAAGCTTAGAAGTGATATCCTTCAGTTTAGGAAAAAGCCTAGTGAGTCATTTTCCAAACTTATGGAGAGATTCAAGGATCTACTCTAAGAATGCCCTCACCATGGCCTAGACTTATGGCATTTATGTCAAATAATTTATGAGGGTATTGATTACCCAACTAAACAAATGATAGAGTCTATGTGCCCTGAGGGATTCACATCCTTTATAGATGAAGGAAAGGCATGGGAATTCTTACTTGATTTAGCTGACAAAATCCGTGAGTTAGAATCAACCCATGAGAATGAAAAGATCATAGGAGAGAAAGGATATTTTGTGAATGGGATAGTAGCCAAGGAAGCCCATTTGGATAGCCTAATCAAGAGGATTGAGGCTATTGTTCCTAGAAAGCGATCATCAATCAATTTGGTTAAGATTTGTGCTTGGTGCCAATCCACTAGACATGTCATAGAAGAATGCCCCAAAACCTCTAGGGAACTTCTAATGATAGTGTTAATGCTTTATACCAGAATAATCCATATAGTGACACCTACAATCCAGGATGGAGAAATCACCCAAATTTCTCCTAGAATCAGGGCAACCAAGTAGGGCCTTCCAATTTTCATAATCAAGGTCAACCTGGACCCCAGATGCCTCCCTTTGCACAACAATATTTTTCCTAAAATACTTTTTCTGGGTAAAATGTAAGACCTCAGGCTAGTTTTCTGAGGGCCTCTCTTCTATCATCTTATCAGAAACCGTTTACCAACACTGGAGAGGCAAGTAGAATAAGTGACTTGAAAAAAATATGGTCCTCCTCATGACAAACTATCAAAATATTACGAGAGAACTCACCCATGTTGTTTCAATTATGCATGAGAGGGAAAAGAGAACTTTACCCAGTCAACCAGAGCCTAACGTTAGGCATCATCAGCCTGTTAGTTCACAAGCCCCAACTAATGCACCACTGAATATAGTACAAGGTCAGACCCAACAAGGACCCTCTAACCAATGTAATGTTGTTTATACCCATAGGAGTGGTAGAGAGTACCAACAGTGTTCCTAATTCTTCCCCATCTTTTACTCTTATTAACTCTCTTTCAGTTGAGGACACAAGTGTGCCTCTTGTTCCAGATTTTTCTGATGAATCTAAATATTCTTCTAAAACTAAAGATGATTTAGTTGAGAAAACAAAAAATGATTCTTCTAAAAAAAGGTAAATCCCTAGTAGTCCTTATATTCCTCCTATACCATTCTTTAATCGCTTGGTAAACAAAAGGAAGATTGCTTCCATGGATAAAATTTTAGAAGTCTTTAAAAAGGTAGAAGTGAACATCCCTCTTTTGGATGCCATATCCCAGATCCCCGCCTATGCCAAGGTACTGAAAGATATGTGTACTCACAAATATATCACTAGTGTGCCCAGAAAGGCGTTCTTGGCAGGTAACATTAGTTCATAGCAGCCAAGTATAAGGATCCATGGAGCTCTACCATAGCTTGTGTCATAGGCAACACCTACATTGAGCATGCCTTACTTGACCTTAGTGCAAGTGTGAATCTTTTAACTTACCATGTGTAAAAGCAGTTAGAATTGAGAGAATTGAAAGGCATTGGAACTACTCTTCAGTTGGCAGATAGATCTGTTAAGATTCCTAAAGGGATGGTTGAGGATGTCTTACCAAAGGTGGAGAAATTTATTTTCCCTGTTGATTTCATTGTGTTAGATATCAAGCCCTTCTCAACCAAAGATGAGATCCCAATAATTTTAGGAAGACCATTCTTGGCTACCAGTAATGCATTAATCAATTGTCGAAATGGTTTCCTAAGGTTTTCTTTTGGTAACCAAATTGTTGAGTTTAACATGTGTAGGATTGGCAAGCAACCACATATGGAAGAAGAGATCAATATGCTTGAGGATTTTTTGGATTTTTCTGATGATTTAATTACCAACTTTGATATTAATTTTGATTCAGAATTCCAAGAGTGTATGGATGAGTTGAATGATGATAGTGAAACTTTATTTTCTGAAGTCCTAAGTCTTTACACACCTGTGGAGCCCTTAGGACCCCTTTCCAATTCCATTCCCAAACCTTCCATAGTTGAGCCCCCTAAGCTAGATCTTAAGGAGTTTCCATCTAATTTGAGGTATGCTTTCCTAGGGCCTGACCAGACTCTTCCTGTAATAATTTCTTCATATTTGACTTCTAGCCAGGAAGAGGAGTTACTTAAAGTGTTAAAAGATAGTAAGGAAGCCCTAGGTTGGACCATGACTGATATCAAGGGTATAAGCCCTTCTATTATATAACATCATATGCATCTTATGGAGGATTTCAAATTATCCACGGAACCCCAAAGAAGAGCTAACCCAGTGATGATGGAAGCCATTAAGAAAGAGATCCTAAAGTGCTTAAATCATGGAATAATTTATCCTATTTCTGACAGCCAATGGCTAAGCCCAGTTCACTTAGTGCCTACGAAGCCGGGGGTGACTGTAGTTCCCAATGTTAATAATAAACTAATTCCAACCCGTGTCCAATCAGGGTGGAGAGTGTGCATAGATTATAGAAAAATTAAAGTGGCAACCTGGAAGGACCACTTCCCATTGCCATTCATTGACCAGATGTTAGAGAGGTTAGCTAGATATTAATACTATTATTTTTTTGATAGATATTCTGGCTATAACCAGATCCCAATTGCTTTAGAGGACCAACATGAGACCACTCTTACATACCCATATGGAACATTTACTTACAAGTTCATGGGAATTCCTATTTTGAATATCTTCATCATCTTTCTCTAGTTTTGAAAAGGTGAATATCTAAGAATTTGGTTTTGAATTGGGAGAAATGTCATTTTATGGTTAAATCTGGTATTTTTTTAGGCCATGTAATATCCAAGGAGGGAATTAAAGTAGATAGAGCCAAAATGGATTTAATTGATGATTTACCACCTCCTCAATCTGTTAAGGACGTTCGGTCTTTTCCAGGGCATGCGGGCTTCTATAGAAGGTTTATTAAGAACTTTAGTCAGTTAGCCTTCACTTCATTACTTGCCAAAGATCAAACTTTTGAGTTTTCTAAAAAGTGTCTAGAATCCTTCAACCAACTTAAGAAGGAGTTGACCAGTGCACCCATTGTTCAATCACCTATTTGGACTGAACCTTTTGAATCGATGTGTGATGCTTCGAATTTTTCTATTGCAGCGATTTTGGGTCAAAGGATTAATAAGTTGCCCACTGTCATTTACTATGCTAGTAGGACCTTAAATGATGCACAAATCAATTACATAACCACTAAAAAAGAATTTTAGTTGTTGTGTTTGCATTGGAAAAGTTTTAGTCTTACTTAGTTAGTTTACATGTGGTGGTGTATACTGATCATTTTGCTCTTAGATACCTAGTTTAGAAGAAGGATGCCAAATTCCGTCTCATTAGGTGGGTTTTACTTTTACACAAGTTTTGATTTAGAAATTAGGGATAAGAAAGGAGTTGAAACCTAATTGCAGATCATTTATTTCGGCTTCCCAATTCCTTGACTGTTGATTCTCCAGTCAATGAGAACTTTTCAGATAAACAGTTATTTGCAGTGTCTAGTGAACCATGGTTTGCTGACATTGTCAACTTCTTAGTTTCAGGTGTGACTCTGAATCACTGGTCCAACCAAGATAAGTATAGGTTTCATTCCCAAATTAAGTATTTTTTTTTGGATGATCCTTATTTGTTTAAGATATGTCCAGATCAGATTATTCAATGATGTGTTCCTGATTATAAGCAACATTTCATTCTCTCTTTTTACCATGATCATGATTGTGGTGGACACTTTGGACCTAAGAAGACAGCTGCAAAGGTTCTCCAATACGGATTTTATTAGCCCACTCTTTTTAGAGATACTTTTGATTTTTACAAAGCTTGTCCCACTTGTCAGTCTTTTGACCATATCAATAAGAGGAACATGATGCCCCTCAACCCTATTTTGATAGTTAAGATCTTTGATGTATGGGGCATTGATTTAATGGGACCATTCCCTAATTCCTTTGGGAATTTGTACATACTTTTGGCCGTTGATTATGTTTCTAAATGGATAGAGGCCATACCTTGTAAATCTAATGACCACAAAGTGGTGGTCCAGTTTCTCAAAAAGAACATTTTTTCTCGCTTTGGTGCACCACATGCAATAATTAGTGATAGGGGTAATCATTTTTGTAATCGACCTTTTGAGGCCTTAACAAAAAAGTATGGGATCACCCATAAGTTATCTACCCCTTATCACCCCCAAATTAGTGGCCAAGTGGAGGTGTCTAATAGGCAGATTAAACAAATCTTGGAGAAAACTGTTAATCCCAACCATAAGGATTGGTCCCTTAGGATTATTAATGCCTTTTATTCCCATCGGATTACATTCAAGACCGACTTTGGTCAGTCTCCCTACCATTTAGTGTATGGAAAAGCCTGTCACTTACTAGTTAAGTTGGAGCATAAGGCCTTTTAGGCTATCAAGAAGCTCAACTTTGATTTGTCTGATGCAGGAATTCATCATAGGCTCCAACTATTTGAGTTGGAGGTGCTTAGGAATGAAGCCTATAAAAGTTCTAGGATTTACAAGGATAAGACAAAAGCCTTCCATGATAAGCATATTCTGCATAAATCTTTTACAATTGGTGATAAAGTCTTATTGTAAAACTCTCGATTGCATCTTTTCCCTGGTAAGCTTAGATCACGATGGGATGGCCCATTTATTGTCCATAATGTATATCCCCATAGGGCTATAGAGATTCTGATTCCAGGAACAGGGGTAATTTCAAAGGTTAATGGTCAGCATTTCAAATCGTTCCCCGAGTTTCCTACTACTAGTAGTGAAAAGGTCATAGATCTTCATGAACTTCTGTACACAGATGAATGACTTTACCCAAGTATAACCCCCTTGCATTATCTTTGCTTTTAATTCTTTCCATGCATTGAGAATATTGCATGACATAAGCGCGGGGGAGGGAAACCAGTTTTTGTTTTTTTTTTTTGTTTTTCTTTTCATTTTTGAGCTTGCTAAGGATAAAATCCTACTTTGGCTTTTGGCTAATGATCATATCATTCGGTTGCTTGTTGTATGAAAATAAATTTTTTGATTAAGATACCTAATTTTGAACGAATAAAAACCCTGTTGAGAAGAAAGAAACAAGCATGTGTCTTGAGATGGAACTTTCTTTTGAAAAAGAAGAGACCCCTGTTTTATGGTGTTGGACCATATGTAAGTCTGTGGGTTCCTTGTACTTTTAATTTGGAGTTGAGACCTTCTTTTTAATTTGGCATGAGTTGACAAATGCATAATTTTGAATGAAGTGTGAAATGTGGTATAAAGAAGAATAAGATTCGATTCCCTTGGAACTAGACAAGGCATTGCGCCTCAAGAAGCGTGGTGTCTTGATCAAAATTCCTAGCGAGGAAACTTCTAAAAGAACTCTAGCATCACTGTCTTTGTGGGCATATGCAAAAAGTGAAGCTACATAGTAACTTGAATGTCTAGTGTTTGCTCTACCATGTCATTCAGGCCAAAAGTAGTGAAGTAGAATGGAGTTTATTAAGCGAAAAAAGGAGAAAAAAATGTGCAAATGTCATTAATGCTAGGTAACATGTTTGGTCAAAAACACTTCAACGCCTTAGTCATTGGTTACCTATTTTTTCACAAGTGGTTTTGCCTTGAGATAAGGATGTTTTGGAAGAGATGAGGTGAGTTCCAAATTAAGAAATATGCTAGTACCTGGAATTGATATGGGGTAATAAAAGTTCAAGTGTGGGGGTCCCTTATAAGAGGAATTATCTTTCCTCCAGATCGGTATAGCCCTTACCTTTAGCCAAGGTTCAGATTTGTTTATTCTGAATTTTGGGTGTATATTCACTGTAAACACCCACTAGACACAACTCGTCCACCTAGGGGTTGAAAGGATTGTTGCACATGTTAAGTGCAACCGTGATTCCCAAGAAAGTGAGTTAGGTTTTTTGTTTTTATTCTTTTTCTTTTTGTTTTGCTCGAGGACTAGCAAAGTCTAAGTGTGGGGGAATTCTGATGAGCACATTTATGTGTGAAATCTAAGTAGTAAAGCATGCATTTTTACATATTTAGAATGGAGCTACCTTGGATTTTACTCTCTTTTTACAAGTTTTGTATTTTAAAGTCTTTAAACATTATTGGGTGTCATATCTCTCCAACAACAACTACCTAGTGTAGTTGGTGAGCTATGGTGTGCGAAATTCCCTTGCTCACCAAGAGGTCTCAAGTTTGAATCTCACGGTTGTCTTTTTTTGGAGAATTAAATTTCCTGCTTTTCACTCACTTAAAGCACTAAGGGTATGGAGGATTTTTTGGAGAATTAAATTTTCTATTTTTCACTCACTTAAAGCACTAAGGGTATGGAGGAGATTTCCACATCAAATTAGAAGATTGTCCAAATCTTCAAAGCAAGGAAAATCATGGGAGGGGTTTCTTGTGCAAGAAGAAAAAAAAAAAGGGGAGAAATAAATCTTGTCCAAATCTTCTCTCTCATCCAAATTATCACCAGAAGATTGTCCAAATCAAACAAAGCAAGAACTCATCCACATTATCACCAGAAAATTATCCAAATCACACAAAGCAAGAAGGAAAATCGTCTAAAGGAAAGAAAAAAAATCGGCCAACAAGGGTTGTGCACAAGATTTGAAGAGAGGGAGAAAAAGAAGAGAAAAATAAATAAAAAAAGGAAATAAAATAATAAAAAAAAATTATAGGAAATTGGTCCAAGTTTATTTCTCTCTTCTCTCTCCTCCACCTTAACACTTTTGGTCTCAAAAGATCTCACCTACCAATTGTGGTTTTTTTCCTTTTGGGAAAGAGAAATTTATTACCCTACTTCCCCATTCGCTATAAATACAACTCATGTAAGAGGAGGAGGGTCACTTCATTCTTCTTTAAGGGTTTTTTTTTAGTTGCTCTCTCTCTCCCTCTCTCACTCTCTTTAGTTTTAGTTCTTCTTTATTTTTTCTTTAATCACTTTTATAATAGCTTTTTATTTCAATTAATGCAAGCACTCTTTTATTTTTATTCAGCCTTTTATGTTTATGATTTATGCAATTGAGTTGTAATTTTTAAAGTTATAGTTCTACGCTTAGATCTAGGTGACAAGATCAGGAGCCGTGGAGCATCCCTCTTTTTTAGGTTCAGTTTTCTTTTGCAAGATTTGTTTTCTCCAGGCCTAAAAATTTTAGATTTGGTTCATTCCAGATTTGGTTTTTAGGGTTGGCAGTATCTCAAATCACCCAAGCTTTCAAGTTCAATCATTGATTCAGGTAGGTAGGCTTCTTTAATAGTCTTCTCTCCCCCCTCTCATTCCCTCTTCTGACTACCATTTCTTTCTTAATTTTGGATTTCAATTTCAGTCATTGTATTATTACTTCCCCTTTTTCCTAAGGTTCATGGCTAGTGTATGTGTTGGATTTGCCCCTCCTAGCCATAGAACCATCATCTTATTGTTTTTATTTTAATTGCCTCCCTTTCCCTAAAGCCAAGTAGAGTAACCCTTGTAAGAGTGACTCTCTAGTCAAGTAGGGAAGCTCATATTATGATGCATCCCTCGAGCTAAGTAGAGAAACCTACTTGTGAGCCTCTCTCTAGCTTTATCCCCTTTCTTTTACTTTATTTTTATCTCAACATTTTTTTTCCTTCATTGCTTTTTAATTGCATGGGGTATTTATTTTTAATTATTTATTTATTTAAATTGCGTTGCTTGCGTATTTAAATTCTTAGATGACGAATGGTTAGAACATTATTTTAGATACATATGTTTAGGACGGTAGTTAAAATTAGATCACAACCATTATTAATCGGTTCACTTTCGCATTATTAAAAGAAGCAAAAAATTAAAGCGGCTACTCTCCCTATGTTCGACCCGTAGCTACACTGATCTGTATGCTTGTGGTTACATTTTAAATCCTAACAATAATAATTATGGAAAATGCTTGTTCTTAAGAATCTAGCAAGAAGACAGGTTGAACTGAACAGATTGGGTGCTTAACACCTTCCCAACTCTCTAACCTGACACTTTCCCTAAATCTCTAAACCAGACCAAATTTGGGCCCTTTTCTTAGGAATCGGGCCCACCCCCGGGTCCTAGACCCATAACCCTAGGTGGCGATGCCAAACCTCATATGCATGATCCTGATCCCTGAATTGGACCATCATCAAAACCCCCGTCTCAAATGATAAATTTTACACACTTGCAAAATAGGCCTCCACGTATCTCCAAGCAATGATACGATGATGTGGGGCCAGCAAGCAAAGCACACATGACTTGAACCCCTCCCCCTTATAGTGGCGACTCCACTGGGGATAAATGTCAAGCTTCCAATACTAGATACTACCGTTAAATGTAAGAACATTTTCCACCACATTTGTTTGAAAATGTGTTTGGCTAACTCCGTGTTTGTAATTGTATTTGCTAACCACATCATGCATCATGCTCGAAGTGAAATCATTTGGTAAGGGACTCCCTGCCATGCCTGCACCTTCGGGGAGGTCAGCGCATGTCATGGAGAGTACTCTGAGAGCAAATGATACCCGCTTCTTGTACAAGAGTGGAAGGTATTGTCAAACGACGAGGATCTTGTATTTGTGCCAACACCCTCGGGGAGGTCCGTGCACTTTATAGCATTCTGAGATCGAATGCATCATCAAACGACAAGGATGTCAGTATTTGTGCCAGTACCTCGGAGAGGTCCTAGCACTTTATGACATTATGAGATCAAATGATGGTGACCCTACATTACACTTTTACTCATAATCACTCATAGTTCCACTGCCCCGTGGCCAATTGCTTAGCCTCATGTGTAGTCGCGAGTAATGGGCAAGGAAATCACCCCTTGATCTTGTACCTACAGGTATATCAAAAGGATCACGTACCTTGCGTATATAGATCCTATCAAGGAAGCCTTATCAGACATATTGCATCCACCTCATGCTCGCATCATGTAGAAAATAGATGAAGAAGCCAAGAGTGCCACAAGTTAATTGAAGAATTTTTTTGCGGTCTTGAAAAGGAATGTTCCTACACTATATTCCTGTCGTAAAGAATTGCTTTCCTAAAGTGGGTTTCGGATAAAAGGTGTCCCTCCTCCTTAAGGAAAAAGTCTAGATATGTGACTCAGGGGCAATCCCGCCAAAGTCACATCAAGTCCCAAGAAGTTCCGAGAAAATCAAGAGGAAGGACACCTAGTGGGAAAAAGAGTAAGGGAAGCATGAATTTATTACATGGAATGTATTATGAAAATATTCTTAACAAGCCATTTGTATGAATCTCCCGCTTGACATTGGGTGGACCTGAGGGCATCAAACCCTATCCACCCCCTAGCATTAAGCGGACTTAACTTTGGATGCATCATTGGTTGATAATCTAGTGATCGTGTGAACAAGGGGATGGGAATTCAAGAATCCTAAAATAAACCATTTTTGGTTCAGGCACAATTCCACATCTCATGTATTCGCCACAGTCCCTTTGGATGCGTCAGGGTAATCGGTTGACTCGCCTAAATCCAGAATCACCTCTGTCATCTCTTTGAGATTGTTTATTACTAGGTGATTACAGCCCAGTAAGCATGGATCCACCTAACAAGAAAACACCTGAACTGGCCTGGGTCCGTCTTGTGGAGACCTAGCTGACAGAAATGGCTGAAGTCAAAAGAGGGATGGCTTATATACTGCAAACACTTCAGAACCCTCCTAGAGCTGATCCCAGGAATGAGCTAGCACCGACAACGGGAGATGTGGACCAGAATGGGGCTATAGGTCATCGTGGCAATTCTTCTCTAGTTGACTCAGGGAAACCAGAGCATATCTGGCCAACCAATCAGAGAGGATCTTCACCTACACATCTGAATGGTCAACGAGGGGCCTATTCCAGGATCCCTCCTTCTAGGGTAGTGATTGAAGATGAAGAAGAGGAATTTGTAGCACACGTCCGCTTTGAACCTCCAGAGACAGAGAAAGAAAGGAAGCTCAGAGAGCAGTTGGAGAAGTTGGAGAGCATGATTCAACCAGAAAAAGGCTCAGAAGGCCAAGCAGTGGATTTTGAGGAAATGAGTTTCTTATCTGGAGCAAGAATTCCAAAAAAATTTAAATCATAGAGTGATAGGTTTGATGGGTCAGGAGACCCCAAGGTTGATCTCAAGGTTTTCCTTAGCATTGCGAAGTCATGGCAACTTATAGATAACCAGATGGGGTAAGCCTTCATGTTAACCCTATCAAGACCAGCATTGAGATGGCTCACATAGTTGGAGTCATCACAAACTCAGAATTGGGTGACGGTGGTAAAGGCCTTCACAAAACAATACTCCTACAATACAAAGGTGGATGTGAAATGTCGAGAGGTTGAGGCGTTGAGGCAGCAACCTGAGGAATGATTCACCGCCTTCTTGATGAGATTCAGAGACAAGGCCACCAAGATGGCAAATAAGCCTTCAGAGGCATAGCAGATAGTGATGTTAATAGAGAACTTGTCAAAGCCCTATGCTCACATAGTTGGAGTCATCACAAACTCAGAATTTGGTGATGGTGGTGAAGGCCTTCACAAAATAATACTCCTACAATACAGAGGTGGATGTTAACCGTCGAGAGCTTGAGATGTTAAGGCAGCAGCCTAAGGAAGGATTCACCGCCTTCTTGATGAGATTCAGAGACAAGGCCACCAAGATGGCAAATAAGCCTTCAGAAGCATAGCAGGTAGAGATGTTAATAGAGAACTTTTCAAAGCCCTATTATGATATTCTTTACTATCAGCATTTGTAAACTTTTGATGCCTTGATAGCCACCAACACACGGGTGGAGAATAGAATTCTAAGAGAGGCCCAATATCAAGGATCCTCCCTAGATGCAAGTAAGAATACCCGAGTCGGACGAGGAAACGGTCCAAAAACTAATATGGTGAGTGCAGTTCAGTAGTCAATCTCACCAGCCATTTCTTCACAGCCCTTCATAATACAAGCAGATGCTCCCTCCTAGAGGGCTCTGCATCCAAGAAGGTAGTTTTCTAATTTTGGAATGCCCGTAATGGCAGCATATGAGAAGTTAAAGAAACAGGGATTGCTAGGGTTAGTGGCCCCAAGAGTAATCAGCAACCCTCCCCAGCCTTGGCACAAAGATTGTGAGTATTGTGCTTACTATACTCAGAAGGGACATACTACTGAAAGATGCCTAGCTTTACAGCATGCAGTTTAAGATTTGATAGATAATGGGACTGTTGAATTCGAGGCCAAACATCCTCCCAATGGTATTACCAACCCACTCCCTGATCATGCAACAGTCAGTGTATTAGAGGAAGAATCAACAGAAAGTGACCCCACTCAACTCATCAAGCCGTGAGCTCGAAGAGATCACTTAATTTTCATAGGAGGTAGGACCAAGGTCAAGAAAACCCCTGGGAAAGAAGAGCCATTAGGAGAAGAGTTTGAAGATGAGGATTAGATGCCTGCCTTCCCACCTTCATCACTGAACCCAGAAGAGGAATCCACCATCTCATACCATCCACCTTTGCCATTGTCTTCCCTTACCATACCATCAGAGAGTAGGAACCCCTTCATCATCATATCATCCACTATCTTCATCAGAATACCTTACCTCTCACATTACATCACCTTCTTACCACCCTGCCTCATATCCCTCATCACCCTCATACCAATCCCATTCTCAAGGTTTAGTGTACATTCCAAAAGAAGGATAGATGGATGGGTACAATGGGAAGACCAAGATAATGATCCTAATTCTATGATTCGGCCCACCATACCACCAGAGGACAACCTGGAGAACATTGAAGAAGCCCCAAATGATCTCCTCAGAGCAATAATGGCATTAGTAGTGGGAGAACAAATCAAGGAGCACACCTCCTTAATCCATATAGGGAGTGATACAGAAGATGATACTGGAATAATAGAAGTAGCATTGGTTGAAGATGGGTTCTCCTCAACAACCCTACAACAATGATCTAGTCAGAGGAGGCTCCAGGCCCCAAGGTACTCCTGAAGAGAGAATAGAAAAAGAAGATAAGACTCATCTGGAGTTTGTAACTTCCCATCGATCTGAAGAACCACATCTGTTCATTTATGCAAAAATCAAGATCTTAGGAGCTACATGAGCTCAAGCCTCGTCCTTTCAGAGGAAGATGTGTATATGCAAAGCAAAAGAAAAGCATAAAGAATAATGGTCTGCAGGCGCTGTGCCCAAATCAACTATAATGGGAAGACCCATGATGGTGGTCAAAGATGTGACCGAGGCACCAAGATGGCCTCAATTAGTATGCTTGAAGAGTTAGACTTTATAAAAAGAAGATTAAGTAGCCTTCACCAATCCTCACCCTTCAAAAAGTTCAGCTTTAGGGAATATGAGTTGTATCAGCTCGTCTTTGTGAAGAACCAGTGCACCATTGAAGAAATAGTAGCAACTTTCTCAGAAGGAGAAAAAGGCCCTTTACCACATCTCCTCATCCATCGAGCCACCAAATCGCTCTTGAATTAGACTATCATTGGAGAGAACTTCAAGTTTACTCATGCTATTGAGTCAACTAACCTAGATACCACTGAAAAAAGCATCAAGTCAATTGTCAAGTCTATAGTTGAGTCTGTTGTTTATGATTTCATGTAGGCCTCCCCTCTCAAGGCAAGTCCAGAGTCCCTGTGTGTCGAGTCTGTTACTCCTTTTATAAATAAAATTCCTGATCCCGAGTATGAATTGCCTCCTTTTTTTGATGATGATCTTAATAAATATCAAGAGTTAATAAAACAATGCAAATCAAAGAAAGCCCAACCCATCCTTGAGGATACCCGGCTAGGAACTGACCAATGCCTTCGAGAGGTAAAATTTGGCACTACCCTAGATGACGAAGAAGCAGAACAAATGATTAGTCTCTTGGAGGAGTTTGTCGAAGTCTTTGCTTGGTCTTATAAGGATATGCCTGGTATAGACCTCGACATTCTGCAACATCCATTGTCGACCTATCCTGGGGCAAAACCAGTAAAACAGAAGCTCTGAAGAATGCAGCCAAAATGGAGTAAAGATTCAAGAATAAGTTATGAAGCAGTGGAATGCAGGGTTTCTAGAAGTGGTGAAGTACCCCCAATGGTTGGCTAACATAGTACCAGTGCCAAAGAAAGATGGCAAGGTATGACTGTGTGTAGACTTCCAAGATCTTAACATGGGCACAATCAAATGAACAAGCACCCAGAAGATCGTGAGAAAACAGCCTTCACCACTCCATAGGGAACCTATTGTTACACGGTGATGCCTTTTGGACTAAAGAATGCTGGGGCAACCTATCAAAGAGTAACCACGGCCATATTGCATAACATGATGAATAAATATGTGGAAGTCTATGTGGACAACATGATAGTAAAGTCTAAAGATCGGCAGGGGCATGTTCCCTCACTAAAGCGATTCTTTGAAAGAATCAAGAAGTATCAGCTGAAGTTGAATCCTCAGAAGTGTGTATTCGGGGTAACGACGGAAAAGTTGTTAGGCTTCTTGGTGAGTGAAAGAGGCATTGAAGTCGACCCTATCAAGATCAAGGCAATTTAGGAAATGGCCACGCCTTGGACTGAGAAGCAAATACGAGGATTTTTAGGTCACATCCAATATATTAGCAGATTCATAGCTCAATTGACTACAATCTGTGAACCAATTTTCAAGCTGCTAAAGAAGGATCAGCCCACGGAATGGAATGACCAATGCCAACAAGCCTTTGATAAGATCAAGGAGTACCTTATGAATCCACCAGTATTGACACCACCAGTGGAAGGAGAGCCACTTCTGTTGTATCTATCCGTGGGAGAATATTTCATGGGCTCTTTGCTAGTGCAGAAGGAAATAGAAAAGGGGGTAGAGCACACCATATATTACCTCAGCAAGAAGTTTCTGGAATATGAGACTTGGTACACATCTTTGGAAAAACTTGTGTTGCGTTGATTTAGGCAAGTAAAAGGTTATGACACTATATGGTTTCCTATCCAGTGCATTTGATCTCAAAGATGGATCCTATCAAATATCTCTTTGAGAAACTGGCCTTAACAGGAAGGATGGTCTGTTGGTTGCTTTTTCTATCAAAGTTTGACATCACCTATGTTACTCAAAAATCTATCAAGGGGTAGGCCATAGCCGATCATTTGGCTGCTCACCCCACAGAAGATAGAAGGTCCTTGGATGATGCCTTTTCCGATGAAGGAATCACAGCGGTAGAGGAAGAAGATACAATTAATGAATGGCAGTTATTCTTTGATGGAACAACCAATTAGAAGGGATGTGGTGTGGGAATATAGCTTGTCACTCCTGACGGTCTTTATTTGCCTTCGTCATTCCACCTCGACTTCCCCTGTACCAACAACATTACTGAATATGAAACTTATGCTTTGGGGTTCGAAACTGTGTTAACCATTGGGGTGAAAAGGATGAAGGTTTACGATGATTCATCCATTTTCATCTATCAGACATAGGGAAAGTGGAAAACTAGGGATGAGAAGTTGAAGCCATATCAAGAGCATCTGGAAGAGGTGATTGAACACTTTGAGAAGATCTCGTTCGAATACTTCCAGAGGGATAATAATAGGTTTGCTGATGCCCTTACAGCCTTAACTTCTATGGTATAGTGCAACCCTATGGCTAGAGTCCGACCATTCTTGGTAAAACAAAGAAGCAGGCCCATTTATCAGAATTCAGTGAACTCTCTCACTATGGATGGTCGGTCTTGGTTCACTTACATAGTGGATTTCATCAGGGAAAGGAAGTATCCAGTTGAAGAAACTGATAGAGAGGAGAAGTTTCTGAGAAGATATGCCACCCAATTTATTCTCCAAGAGGATCTGTTATACAAATGGTCCTATGACGGAATACAGTTGTTGTGTGCAGATGAGGAACAAGCTATAACTATCATGGAGGAAATTCATCAACGTCTTTGTGGACCCCACATGAATGCCAAGATGTTATCTAAGAAGATCCTCAGGCTAGGATATTACTGAAACACAATGGAAGCGGATTGCGTGGACTTCGTCAAGAAATGCCACAAGTGTCAGATATTTGCTAGCATCATACATATCCCACCAATAGAGTTGCATTCGCTTAGTCCACCTTGGCCATTCTCCACTTGGGGCATTGATATCATTAGAAAGGTGAACTCTAAAGCATCCAATGGTCATGGGTGCATCTTGGTAGCCATTAATTATTCTACCAAGTGGATAGAAGCTCAGTACTATGCAGTCCTCACATCTGCTAAGGTAGCCAAATTCATTCAGGAAAACATCATTTCCCGATATGGAGTACCCTAAGAATTGATATCAGATCAGGGATCCTACTTCTAGGGCAAGACCGATAAAATTTGTACAAAACTTGGTATCAGAAGGCATCGCTCTACCACTTATAGGCCATAGACCAATGAGGCAAAAGAGGCAGCTAACAAGAATATCAAAGTCATTCTGCAAAAAATGACAGAAACACACAAGGATTGGGTTGATAATTACCCTTGCCTTATGGGCATACCGGACTTCTGTATGATCTTCGATAGGGGCAACTACTTTCTCTTTCTTGTATAGAGTTGAGGCGGTTCTACCCGTAGAAATCTTGGTACCATCACTAAGGGTGCTTCTTGATAGTCAGCTACAGTTCGGTCCATATCCAGTGTGGGCGTTAGAGCATTGAGAGGACCTTTCCCTAGTACAAGAGGATCGGGAAGGACACATCTCTGGTGTATCAGTTATCGTGCCATGGTAAAGTTGGGTAGCCAGTGCGGAGCAGATAACTACTAAAGCATCAAGTAGTAAGCCCCCCTAGATGAGTGCTCTCCTATTTCTGACTTCCCTAGGGCTCTTGTAGCACAGCCGAGTAGCGACAGGTTCTCTGCCCCTGCGAGGATGGAGCGACAAAAGTTTTAAGAATCTAAGAAAAGGTCAAGGCGAGATGAGCCATTTGTCATTACGATAAGTGTCAAGTTGAAGTGAAGAAGAGTGCGTGAAGGCCAGACATGACGAGGTTAATTTTTTTGATGAAATGCACAGGAAGGCCATGGATAATCTAAAGAAGTATCAACTGAGAATGGCCAGGGCCTTTAACAAAAATGTGAAGCCCTGCCACATAGAAGTGGGTGAACTTGTTCTTCGAGAACAAAGAGCCCCAATTCATGACCCAAGAGGAAAATTCAGGCCCAACTAGAGTGGCCTATTCACTGTCAAAGAAATTCTACCAGGTAAAGCTGTGAAACTCGTAGACCACAATGGCGAAGAAATACCCAGACTGGTTAACATGGATTAACTCAAGAAATGTTATGTCTGAAAGGGTGAATAGCCTGAACTATGTCAGACCTGATTCCTTTCAAGGGATACATAGGCAATTTGACATGTGCAAGTGCGATCTCAACCATCTCAAGGTAATAAATTGGTTCCTAAATTATTAATCAAGGTATCTTAAAAGATCATCATAGTTTGTGTCCCCCAAGAATCGCCATTTGGCATCAAGGCTATCAGGTATCTGTCATTCGCCTATTGGTCTATCAATTCTTATCCAGAATTTTATCCCCTGAGAATCACCATTTGGCATAAAAGGCATTAGGTATCTGTCATTCACATATGGTCCGTCAAATCCTTATCTAGGATTCTATCCACCAAAAGTTACCAACCGGCACCAATTAATCAATGCCAGTTTGTTCTCCATCCTTGATCAGTAAAAAAAAGAGAACTTGATGCAACAGTGGTAAAAGTTTAGTTATGTCAATAATTAATGAGTATTACTTTGAAAAGTCATCACACCTTCTCTTTGCTCGTGATAACTACAGGATAAGTCATGGGCTCCTTGGATGAGACATTGAGGAAATGGACCTTGGGCATGAGCATAGTAACATAGGGACTACTAGAATCCATGAATATGTCAATGGTTAGCCAAATTGGGTGTATTGAGCTACATCACCGTCTGCTTCGATAGGTGCCTCAGCATTGGGATGCCGATCTTCATATATTTTGGTTTGGTTTGATGGAGATTTATCCAACTCTCAAGGAATTCACCTAAGTGCAAGTTGATTCAACCATCTTTGAAGAAAGATTGCTTAGAAGAGATTCAAGACTTTTTCGGATGAGAAAAGAAGGAGATAAAGCAAGACATGGAAAGATTGAAATTCTTAAGGTAGTTAGGAGCTTCATTTAATATCTACCACTGGGAGGAATTCATTAGCAAAGGTCACAAGATGCTTATCTACTGTGAATGATAGCTCGTTACGCTCTTTGAACTCTGGCACGTGGTGCACCAACTGTCTTGATAAGAAGTGACAGAGCAATTGAAGAAAGGAAGAGATATCATTCCCATAGTCCTTGCGGAGACATTCAAAGGACTTGATGACATGAGCCGTAGCCATAGGTTTGAGCTTGATCATTATCATAAAAATTCTGTCATTTTCCAACTCTGGCTACTTGACAATCTGAAGCTAAATAGGTGGTTAGATGTAGGTCAGCTCAGGGCTCTTGGTTGCCAAGAAAGGAGGGAAGCCCAAGAATTCAACTCATTGATGATTGGAGAGAATACCTACAAGGAAGAACTACAGAGGACATTGCATGGAAGTGCCCAAAAAAGCCACAAGAAGATTTTCTGATAAAGACACCTGGCTACAACTACGTTAGGTTGATGGGATTGACTCATAAGTCTTTTTATTTGCCTACGTACATCAGCCGACAATATGAGCTCGAGGCGATAGACCCAGAGGAATTAGTGAACTTCCACCTACCCCAAGAGTTGTCTCCCCACCTTGTTACTTACCTATCTTATCTATGGTAGGAAAGTTGTTTCCTTCTTATATAATTCACTTGGTAATAGAATGAGGTGATGTTTGGATTATTAGCGTCATTCCGTTTATTCTAATGAAGACTTGAGTTGTGGAATTAATCGTGCCTTAAAATTCAAACTCCTGAACTCAAAAAAATAAAAAAAATAAAAAAAGGAACATGGGGAGGGAAAAAGAAAAAGAAAAAAAGTAACATTTGTGTTTTGCAGGAACAGGAATAGGAATAGATCTTTAGGGATCACCATCCACATCTGTGCCATATTCGGACTTATGGAAGTCATCAAGTTACTAAACGTAACAGTATCATGTGCTAACCGCGAACTTGCTAGCTGTTCTGTGAGGTCCTTAATCTGGGCGCCCTGGTCAGTATTCGGTTCCCTCAAAGAAGTAACCCACCCATCCTGGGAGGCACAAAAAATGGTCAAAGCAAGGAGTAGTAATAAAAATAAAATCAAAGATAAAAAATATATATATGTGAAAATCCCCACCCTCAATAGAAAATTCAAAAAAAAAATCAGTCAAATCAAAATAAAAAAAAATTTAAAAGATTTTTTTAATCAAGAATCAAAATCTAAAATTCAAATCAAGATGCAAAAATCAAACTTCAAAGTTCAAAAATCAAAACCCAAAATTCAAAAAAAAATCAAAAAAAAAATTCAAAAATAAAATTTAATTCAAATTTCAAAGGTCAAGAATCAAAGATAAAAGGGAGAGAGAGAGAGAGAGAGAGAGAGAGAGAGAGAGAGAGAGAGAGAGAGAGAGAGTGAGAGAGAATCAAATATCAGAATTCTAATTCCAAGGTGTAATTTAAAAGTTTTACCACCAAAAAGAGAAATTCAAAAATAAATCCTCACGGTAGGTAAAATTGTGATCACATGGCAAGTAAAATCTACTTGGTAGATAAAAACACATGAAAGTGAAATTAGTAGATGAAAAGTCAAAATTTGTGAGGTAGATGGAATTACCACACAAATATTTCAAGTCAAAAAATCCAAAAATCAAGATTCCAAATCAAACATCAAAATTCAAGTAAAAAAAAAATCCAAAAATCAAGATTCCAAATCAAACATCAAAATTCAAGTAAAAAAATCTGAAAAATAAAGATTCTAAATCAAGAACCAAAAGTTCAAGACCCAAATGATTAAGAACTACGGGCTTAAACCCAATGGCCCAATTTCATTGACCCCGTCCTAGATAGCCCAGCTCAGTTCGAAAGAACCCACTTGGAAGATGAGATAGCCCAGCCCGGTTTGAAAGAACCCAACTGGAAGACCAGATAGTCCAACCCGGTTCAAAAGGACCTGCACGGAAGGCTAGATAGCCCAACCCGATTCGAAAGGACCCGCCTTGAAGACCAGATAGCCCAGCCCAGTTCGAAAGGATCCACCTAGAAGACCAGATAGCTCAACCCGGTTCAAAAGAACCTTCCTGGAAGACCAGATAGCCCAGCCCAGTTCGAAAGAGCCTGTCTGGAAGACCAAATTCCCTGAACTAGCACGTGTGAAGCCCAACTAAGGAAAATCCAAGCATCAAACATTTTTTTTACTTGTTGCAAGATTGGAAGAGCAACAAATTCCTCTCTTATAACCATCGATCCCAGATAGTCAAGATTGGCTCGAAAGACCCAGCCTGGAGACCATATTTCCCTGAACTGGTACATGTGAAGCCCAGCGAAGGAAAATCAAAGATCAAAGTACTAACATTTTTGCAGGATTGGAAGAGCAACGAATTCCTTTCCCCCAATTGGCAGCCCAGGTAAGTCCTAAAACTTTAGAGATATTATCGGTTGTATTTTTTCAACTCCATCATAACTGAGCAAGATGATGGTAGTATATGCCCTAGGTGACAAAATGTGGTCATTCTTTTCTTTGCCCTTTGGCCGTTGGAATAGGCCTCGGCCAAAGACGGAGGTTCTGTAGACACCCAATTTTATCACCCATCCTATGGATATGATGAAATATGGATCTTGGACACAACTTTTGACTTTTGACCAAAAGAGATGCTGATGGAAACATTCCTCTATCCAACCCCTTGGAAATCCCTACGCGGGAGAGAGGAAGGTCTAGTTTTGACTTTTCATATATGAAGGAATCTGGTCAAAATGACCATACAGATGAATAGTGCTCAGAAACATGATTCCAATGATATATGATACGTCAAAATCAGACCAATGGATCTTCGACAATCATCCCCGAAAAATCACGCCTTCCCACATATATGTCGTGCACATAGACAGTCCCGCTGGAAATGTGAAAAAATCCCTCACCTGACCCAAACACCCTAAAATTCATCCCCTACCTACCCAGATAACTCTGAAACACTCCCGGGTCTGAAACCCTAGAAATCCCCGCGTGGGAGGGAAGGGGTCCAATTTTGGGTTTTATATATGAAGGAATCTAGTCAAGATGACCATACAGATGGATAGTGCTCGAAAATACAATTCTGACGATATATGGTATGCCAAAATTGGACCGATGGATCTCTAACAATCATCCCCGAAAAATCACGTTTTTTTCGCACGCATGTCGCTCACATTGGCCAGCCAACCACCCAGCCTAGCCAAGCCACCCAGCCAGCTAGCCTAACCAAGCCCAGCCTGGCCGTATACCTATGCGCGGGACTGCAGCATGTTGTGCGCGGGCCTACCACATGCTGTGCATGGCCCCGCTTCACGCTGTGCACTGCCCTGTCGCACGCTGTGCACACTGTGCCTGCACACCGTGCACACTATGCCCGCACACCGTGCACATGGCCCGCACACTGTGCATGCACCCCATGCACTATGCCCGCACACCGTGCACATTGCCCGCACACCCATGCATTAGCGCACTCTTGACATCACTTGCACCCCCGACAAAACCTTCTCTCTCCTCTAATTTTTTTGAAAACTACCTTTTTCAGTAAAACCTTCTCTCCTGCTTTTCAAAAAACTACATTTTTCGATAAAACCTTCTCTCTCCTCCCGCTTTTCTGAAAACTACCTTTTTTGGAAAAACCTTCTCTCTCCTCCCACTTTTTCAAAAATTGATTTCTTCAATAAAACCTTCTCTCTCCTCTCGTTTTTTCAAAAATTATACTTTTCGACAAAACCTTCTCTCTCCCACTTTTCTAAAAACTACCTTTTTGGTAAAACTTTCTCTCTCCTCTTGATTTTCCAAAAATTGCCTTTTCTAAACTTTCTCTCCTCTCGCTTTTCTGAAAATCACATTTTTTCGGCTAAACTTTCTCTCTACTCCTGCTTTCCCAAAAATCACCTTTTTTAGCTAAAATTTCTCTCCTCCCATTTTTCCTGAAAACGCCCTTTTACCAACTGGATAAATGCCCTCCCCACCCATTTTTGCCTTCAACCCTCCGTTTACCCATTGGACAAAAATCTTATCTCTTCACTTTAGGCTAGAGCCCTGCTTTCGTCCACTAGATAAAGGGATTCCCCCTCTCCTATTTGGTTGAAAAAAACTATAAATACCCCTCCCTTAGAAAAAAAAAAACACACCAACAGACACCTAAATCCCCTCTCAGAGTGAAATTTTCCTCCCCCTCTTGATTTTCTTCTGATCTTCAGAGCGATCTTTGTCAAGATCTGAAACTCATTCGGATTTTCGAAGTGTTCTTCGGGATCTTGAAGATCTTCAATCCAAATTCTTAGTTAGATCTCATTTTTAGCCAAAAACAGTATGTTCTTAGCCACCTCCCTTGAGTGTTCTTGAGCATTCTTGAGATAGAAACCCCCCCTTTTTGAGGTTCTTCGGGTCTACGAAGAGATCTTTGTTAAGATCTAAAACTCTGTTCAGATCTTCAAAGTGTTCTTTGGGACTTTGGAGTTCTTCAATCCATTTTTAGGTCAGCCCTTTTCTTTTTAGAAATAGCCTTTCCTAGCCGAATCCCTGTTGGGTGTCCCTGAAATATTTCTAGAAATAGCCATTCCCAGCGGAAGCTCTGTCGAAGTGCCACCTCATCCTAGCCCTCCCTTAGCCTATCCCCAGAGGAAGCTTTGTCAAAGTGCCACCTCAACCTAGCCCTCCCTTAGCCTAACCCCAGTGAAAGCTCTACCAAATTGCAACCACACCCTAAGCCCAGAAATAGCCTTTCCTAACCGAACCCTCGTCCGAGCATCCATGAAATATTTTTAAAAATAGCTATTCCCAGCGGAAGCTCTGTCGGAGTGCCACCTCAACCTAGCCCTCCCTTAACCTATCCCCAACGGAAGCTCTACCAGAGTGCCACCTCATCCCAAGCCCAGAAATAGCCTTCCCTAGTTGAAGCTCTGTCTGAATCCAAATCCAAAAGCGATCGTTCCTAGCCAGAGCTCTATCCGGATACCATCACAATCAAAATCTCTCAAGAAAGGAAGTTGGAGGTCAAGACCATCTTCTCCTGAGCTGGGAGAACACGAAAGATAGTCTGAGCCGGTACCAATCAGGGGCCCACCCCTTTTGACCCGAACCAGGGGTCAAATTCAAGTATAATCTCCCTCCTCATTTAGGTATAATGTAGATATCTAATAAGCCTTGTTTCAGTGTATATAATAGTTTGAATTCAATTAATGTATATATGTGTGATAACTTAGCTATACATGTGAATAGTAATAATTATGGAAAATGTTCATTCTTAAGCATCTAGCAAGAAGATCAGTTGAACCAAGTAGATTGGGTGCTTAACACCTTCCCAACTCTGTAACCTGACACTTTCCCGAAATCTCTAGACCAGGCCAAATTTTAGGCCCTTTTCTTAGGAATCGGGCCCACCCCCAAGTCCTAGGCCCATAACCCTAGGTGGTGACTCCAAACCCCATTTGCATGATCCCAATCCCGATCCTCGAATTGGACCGTAATCAAAATCCCCATCATAAATGATGAATTCTACACTTGCAAAATAGGCCTTCACATATCTCCAAGCGACGATAGAAATAGGCCTTCATGTATCTCCAAGTGGCGATACGGCGGTGCAGGGCCTGCAAGCGAAGCACACACAACTCGAACCCCCTCCCTTACATGAAGGTGAAGGGAGAGAAGAGAGAGGATAGGGATGCATAGCTCATCCATCTCCAGCCCCCACCCTCACAAAAACACATTATGCACATTGTTGTAAGACGATAGAAGGGCTGGCATATATTCTACTGGACTAACCCGTTTTAAGATCACGAATGGGCCAACATATCTTGGACTCAACTTACCCTTCCTATGAAACCTATGTAAGCCCTCGGTAGGAGAAATTTTCAGAAACACTTTCTCCCTTTCTTGGAATTCGATGTCTTTTATGTGGTTGTCCACATAGCGCTTCTGATGGGATTGGGTAGCTTTGTTCCTCTTGCGAATCACATCAACTTTATCACAAGTCATCTGTATCATCTTCAGCCCAAGTATCCGTCATTCTCCTACATCATCCCAATATAAAAGAGCTCTAGACATTCTTTTATACAATGCCTTATATGGAGCCATTCTGATCATTGACTGATAGTTGTTGTTATAAGCAAAATCCATAAGAGGTATGTTTTCTTCCCAACTGCTACCCATTTCCATTACACATACTCTGAGCATATCTTCTAGTATTTGTATGGTCCGTTCAGATTGCCCGTCAGTCTGTGGATGAAAGGAAGTGCTTAGGTTCACCTGTGTTCCCATAGCATACTAAGACTTTTTTATAATTTTGATGTGCACCTTGGGTCTCTGTCTGATAGAATACTCACCAGTACTCCATGTAAGCGAACAATATTCTCCATGTAAAGTTGTGCTAGCTTATCCATGGAGTAGGTAGTCTTGATTGGAACAAAATGGGCAGTCTTAGTGAGTCTGTCAACTATCATCCAAATTGCATCCATTCCCTTGGGTGAACAGGGTAGCCCGATGACAAAATCCATAGTAATCATATCCCATTTCCACTCCGGTACTGGGAGTGGCTGAAGAGTGCCATATGGCCGATGTCATTCTGGTTTAACCTTCTGACACATAAGGCACTATGCTACATATAGGGCTACAGTAATCTTCATCCCTGGCCACCAATAACTTTGCTTAAGATATTTGTATATCTTCTGGGGTGAAGCATATACTCAGAACTATGTGCTTCCTTAATTATTTTATCTTGGATCCCCATGTCATTGGGCACACACAATCTACCCCGAAACAATAGTGCTCCATCATCAGCTATTGTGAAATCAAGATCATCCATCCTATGCTCTTGGATTTTAACTCTAGTTTTCTGCAAGTCAGGATCAATTAGTTGCTTCATGATTATATCATACTTGAAGGATGGTTGCACCTATAGGGTTGCCAGAGATAGGGTTAACTGCTTAATATCCTCTGACTGCTAATCAAGCTCTAAGGTAGATCCCTCATTCAAAATGATTTCATCCATTGACATGGCTTCTTGCTTAAGTAGTGGGCTGGTGGCCAAATAAGCAAGTGATACAGTTTGAGCTTTTCGGCTCAACGCATCAGCAACCACATTAGCCTTACCTGGATGGTACTGTATATCACAGTCATAATCTTTCATGAGTTCTAGCCATCTTCTCTGTCTCATGTTCAGATCCATCTGGATGAAGAAGTACTTGATTGAGACTTTTGTGATCACTGAATATCTCGCACTTTTCCCCATACAAGTAATGGCACCAGATCTCTTAAGGAAAATATAATTCCTGCCAAATCTAGATCATGAGTTGGATAATTCTTCTCATATTCTCTCAACTGTCTATATGCATAGGCCACTACCTTGCCGTGTTGTATAAGAACGCAACCTTACCCAATTCTGGAGGTATCTGTGTAGACTGTCATCCCACCAGTACCTTCTGGTATCGTCAGCACTAGGGCTGACACCAATCGTTTCTTTAGTTCTTGAAAATTATCCTCACATTTCTTTGACCATTAAAATTTCACCCCTTTCCTAGTCAACTTGGTCATTGGGGTGGCAATTCGGGAAAAGTTCTCAATAAACCGCAGGTAGTAGCCCGCTAATCCCAAGAAACTTTTGATTTCAGTGGCATTCTTGGGAGCTTCCCACTTTACTACTGCTTTTACTTTTCCTGGGTCAACTTCGATCCCATTCTTAGACACTGTGTGCCCTAGGAATCCAACTTGTTTCAACCAGAATTCACACTTGCTTAATTTTATGTATAACTGTTGTCCTCTCAATCTTTGAAGTACCATTCGCAAGTGTTGTGCATGCTCTTCTTCCATTTTTGAGTATATCAAGATGTCATTGATGAAAACAATGACCCATTTATCAAGAACATTATAAATACTCGATTCATAAAGGCTACTGGTGCATTGGTAAAGCCAAAAGATAGCACTAGGAATTCATAATGACTATAGCAGGTCCTAAAAGCTATCTTGGGTATATCACTGCCCTTTAACTTGAGCTGGTAGTAATCGGATCTAAGATCAATCTTGGAGAACACTTTAGCACCCTATAACTGATTGAAAAGATCATCTATGCGCGATAATGGATACCGGTTCTTGATGGTCAACTTGCTTAATTCCTGGTAATCGATGCACATACACAAACTCTTATCCTTCTTCTTGACAAATATAACTGGGGCATCCCAAGGAGAAACACGCGGGTGTATGAACCCTTTCTCTAACAAAACTTGCAACTGAGTCTATAATTCCTTTAATTCAGGTGGTGCCATTCGGTATGGAGCTTTAGACACTAGTGCCGCTTCAGGAATCAAATCAATGGCAAACTCTAACTCCTTGTCAGGAGAAATCCGGGTTAGATCATCTGGAAAGACAATAGGGAACTCCCTAACTATAGTAAATTCTTCTAATGGTGTGACTTTTGCTTCTACATCTTACACAGAAGCTAGGTAACCCAGAGATCTATCTTCTAATAACTTTACCGCCTGTAATGCAGGTATAAGAATCTTTCTAGGTCATTTTATCTTATCTGCTTAATGCACAAGCTCTTTGCCATCATCACTCACCACTTTAATTTGTTTTTCGGCACACATGACATTTTCCTGATGAGTAGATAACCAATTCATGCCTAATATAATATCAAAATTTTGTATATGAAGCTTGATAAGTTGGGCATCTAGCTTCTTCCCACCTATTTCAAAGGAACATGGCCCGCACACTTTGTTCAACTATGTTACCTTGCCCGTAGGTGTGCTAACAATCAATTTACTTTCTAAAGCCCTGGGTGTCACATCAATCTTACTAGCAAAGCTTTTATATATAAAAGAATTTGATGCACCAGAATCAAACAATACATAACCTAGCATTCCCGAGATAGAGAAGGTAGCTGCTATAATGTCAGGGCTTGCCTCAACCTCCTCAGCTGACAAAGCATACATTCTTCCTTGAGGTGGACCACCTTGAGTCAAGGCGAGTCTAGGAATAGGTGGCTGAATCTACACTATAGGTGGCTTATATGGGTAATATTTTGAAAAATGCCCAAGTGAATGGCAAATATAGCACCAATTCTGAGAGGCTAGCTGTCACACCCCGTTCTCACAGAATCGGGCCAGTGACCGAGTTAACACCGGTTAACCCAAACCTGTCAGGATCATCTGATACTGTATTCCACCACAACATACACACAACTAATATAAGCTCATCAGGTCAGCGGAAGCCTAAGTGTTACCTGTGAATAATCCCATAATACTTGATACCCGAATTGTGATACAATAATTATATACATGTGGGCCTGAAGGCATGATATTTACACAATAAAAGTACAATTCATATATCAAGTATGTAAAGGAAATCATCAAAATAATCAAAGTACACAGCTCGGCTCGGCAACAAAGGCTAGAGCTCAACTCGGCATCAAGGGTTGAGCCCAGCTCGGCATCACATGGTAGAGCTCAGCTCGGCCTCAAAAGTGGAGCTCAGCACGGCCTCAGAACTGCGATCCCGCAGCACAACTCTCACACGAGCAATCAATGTCGTGCTCTAACTCCTCAGGGGTCCACCAGTCCTCTTCAGGAAACTCGACTGTGGGACCCACCCCGTGCTCCTCAGATGTATGACCTGCAAAATCATCTAAAAAAGGGGTACCCATGGGATGAGCTCACTAGCTCAGTAAGTGGTAAGATGGACCACGCAGCAGTCCACACATCAAAACACAATCATATGCACTACATGCCATGCAATGCATTTTAAATCACATCCACCTAAACAACATTACTAAGTCTTCGGTTTTAGTGCTACTACAGCCACAGTGCGCGTATACTCCGGGTACGAGCCGTGAATTCCATCCCGCGATACGCCCATAAGGGCTGTCGGAGAAGGCCTACCGTGAGTACTCGAAAAAGTAAAGACAATGCCATCCACCAGCTCTCAATAGAAATGTAAATGACTGAATTTAAAGGTGCTGACTCCAGCAATTTAAAAGCAGTACGATTGGTCCTCTTGAATGTACCACCGAGGTTGCCGACTGTTCTAATGAACCGCCGGGCGTTATGTCTAACCGCCATAGTGACCCGACAACCGCGACCACTGCTTCCCCCCAAATGATAACCCAACACCTTAACCCCTTTTGGGAAGTGTCGTAGCACGGGATGGTGAAAATCCTAATACCGCATGCTCCTATATGACAATAGTACGATTGCATAGTGCCACCGCGTCCCATACCACGGGCCACCAATGCACTCGTTTTCAAGTTGACTACGGCATCTAGTCTATCAATGCATCATGCACAATGATGTCCACATTCAACATATAAATATCTCATTCAATTGGTATTTAGAAAGTAAGTATAGCACACATGCATAACATTATGAGGAATGACTAATCTACATAGCATATTCATGATGGCATGACTAGACTAGATATAATTAAATAAATGCCAAACAATGCCTTGAAACAAGGCCAAATGTCCTCTCCCCACTTACCTGTAGTGTACAAGGATTCCCGTTCGGTACGGTTGAGATCCGGTGCGAATCGAGTAGGTGGTGAACCTAACATAATTGAGTGGGGTTAGTACTTCACCATTTTAGGATCAAAATTAATGAGATCCGATGACAAAATCATGTTTAGAACGTTAAAATAAGGTCACACATCCGATTTGGGTCCAATCGGACGTAAGAATCACCTTCGGGGCCACACAGGTGGGTCAGACAGGTGGGCTGTCTGGCCCACCGGTCCTACCCACCGGTTTGGACCAGTGGGTAGGGGCCCGCCGGTTGGCCCACCGGTCTGGCCCACCGGTTGTGCCCGAAGGCTCTACCCTCTCAGGTGGGTGCTCACAGGCGGGCTGGATGGCCCACCAGTTCCACCCACCGGTCTTGGCGGGAAAACTGCTGTTTCTTCCCAAATTCCTCCATTCTTTGGGGATTCAAATGGGGGCTTTTCCCAACCCATTTTTCACACTTTCAAGTCTTATAGGATGGCTCTAACCTAGATCTAGGTTAGATTCAAGGGATGGGAAACCATCTTACCTTCTTTGCTCAAGAATAACTTCAAACCCTCCAAATCACTTCAAACCCACAATGCTTCTTCCACCTTATCAATACCTCTTCAAATCCTTCAAGATCAACACATAAATCATCTATTAAACCTTAGATTCATCATTTCAAAGGGGATTTACAAGATCTCAAGAAACCCTACTCGAATCAAGGGTTTAAGCTTGGGTATGGTGAATGTTTAAGGAACCCGACTTTGCTTACCTCCAAATGTAGATCTAGAGTTGAAGGTCACTCTTCCGGCGCCGAAATGGGAAGATCAAGCTTCAGCGGCGCTGTAAATCTCCTCTTCTTCTTCTTCCTTCTCTTCCCTTCTTCTTCCCTTTCTTTTCTCTCTCCTCTTTGCTATCCTCACCAACGTACGGGTGTCATAAATGAAAAGAAAAGAAAATCCTAAATGCTATATATATACTTCCTAAATAACTGAATAGTGCACATGGATGGGTCACTCAGGTGGGTGGGTGCACCCACCTGTCCGCCCACCTGAGGGCCAAAACTTAGGATTTTGACGGAGTTCGGGCCTGGCGCTAACCCCACCCTAGCGTACGATGTAGTATACATATATACCTTAAAATACGGCTATAATACCTGCTTTATCCGTACATGGCCTTATGGTAGGTGCATGTACACGGCTTGGGCACTCCCGTCTCTTCTAGCACGGGCTCGGACTTGTCGGGCCAACCGGTGTTTATGGTCACCCTTGCCATCATAGCCCATAAGGAACCCGCTCTAACTCCCTCTGGTTCAGTTTCTGCATGGTTAAACCAGTTCAATCGAGAAATTAGACCGGGTTTAAGAAGTAGGGTATTACACTAGTACTGGCACTGGTACCCTCTATATCTGGCCCTGTGTAGTAGGAGGACGAGGTGACCGTGGAGCTGTAGGCACCGTACTAGTATTTGGGAGAAAAGAGGTAGTACCCGGTCTACTGGCTGGTCTAGGCATATAACCCGATGATCTATAGGCTGCTGATATGATGGACCATACCCACTGAAGCTCTTGTTCGGGTTACTTGAAATCTGCATAAGGATTGGACCTCTTCCAAAGTCCAGGTGTAGTGGAAGACTCTCCCTTCTGCTTGTCTTCTATAGTCTTGGCCTTCTGGACAATCTAAGGAAAATCAGTCAAGTCCATAGCCCCCAAAATTGTGCCAATAGATATCTTTGGCCCTTTCAGAAACTTTTTTGTCTTTTCCTTTGCTATCTTTATGTGTAAAGGGGCAAAGTAAAACAACTCTTCAAATTGCTGCTGGTACTCAAGGACAGACTTATTTCCCTAACTCAAAGCTGAGAATTCAGTCTCTTTACAATCTCTAAAGCTTGAGGGGTAATAATTCGATAGGAACATCTCCTTGAACTATTCCCATGTTGGTTCTGGATGGGTTACCAACATGATAGGCTTAGAAGACTTCCACCATAAATCAACTTTATTTCTTAATTGTAACCTAGAACAAATGAGTTTCTGAGGTTCTGTACATTCCACCACCTCGAATATCTTTTCCAGTTCTAGGATCCATCGGTCTGGCTCTAATGGATCACTCCCCACCTTGACGAAGATAGGTGGCAAGTGCCTCTTAAATGATTCTTCCTACCTTGCAGTAGTAGCAACCGGTGGATAGTATGGAGGATATGCTGGGTAATACTGGTACGGGGGTGGCACCATATATGGAGGTGTGCCATAAGGAGGGAACCGTGGAGTAACCCCAGGTGGAGTACCTCCAGGATGATCCTGTGGTAGTATTGCAGGTAATGCACTCCCTTATGTCTCAACCAGTGGTGCTCAAGGAGAAGCACCCCCCGATTGAACTCCAACATAGGGTACAACACGAGGATCTTGTGGGAAAGGTACCCCACAAGGATGTTGACCCATGTGCATAGGGTGTAACTATTGTTGTAAAACATTCATAAAGGTCTGCTGTTGTTGGAGTAACTATTGCTGGAAAGTCTGTTGTGACTATTGGATAAGAGCTGCAACATCATTGGGAGTAACAATAGGAGGATGATCCAGAATTTTAGGGGTAGGTGAGCCCCCAACTATATCTTATAGTCCAAGACTCACCCATGGTCGAGGTTCCCGAAGGTTAGGTAGTCATCCAATAGGACGAGAACCACGTGGGACCCCTCTTGCATTACTGCCAGATCTAGCACGTACCATGATGCTTTGTACCTGGATTGCATCAAGATTTGGTACAATTAGGTGCCACATTTCTTTCATGCAAGCACAATACAATGCACATCACAGCTTCCTTATGAATTCTTAGTGCATCCATCACATAGTACGCATATCGCACATTGCATTCCATATGGTATCATACTCACTTCAAATAGGTATGCATGGAAATTAATTGCACATCAACCTATAATTTTCACAAAAATAGGTGCTACAAGGCTTGAACACTAAAACCCCAAAAATCAGGGATTTTCGGCCCAAAAACACACACCAGCGGGTTATACCAGCAGGTGGGTCATTTTTATAACCCACCAGTGGCGACCCACCGGTCTTGTCGCGGATTCTGTTTTAAGGGCAAAAAAACCCCCATTTTTAAAAACCTTTCATTTTCCTCTTCTTTCTCTCGTCTCCAAATCATCCAAGGCATCCAAGAGAGGGTTTAAGAAGCCATTTGCAAGCCTTAGTCACACTTCTCACTTCGATCTACAGACTCTACACTCCATTTAAACTCATGTAAGTTGGTTTTCCCTTCATCCCTTTGGGATTTTGGTTTTCCTTTCTCGTTAACCTCAAAATTCCATCTTCTCTTGATTTTCTTTAACTAAAATCAAATGTAGTATGTGGGTATGATACTTATTTCATGAATCTCTACATTAATCATTCATATATGTCATATCCATGATTTGATAACCATAATAACCCTATTTTCCCAAAAATCCTTACTGTTTTAGGGTTTTCCCCATTTTCTTTTATTTCTTGTGAAATGTTTGATTTAATGAGTCTACACACTCATATTTGATTGTATAATAGTGGTAGTAGTGCCACATTGCACATACACTTCACTTTTCTCACTTTGGCATAGATCTTCCCCATTTTCTAGGTTAATGTTCTTAGAAAATTTTGGGGCTTTCCTTTGTTTGACCTCAATATGTCAACTACACACATATTTCGTAAAATTAAACCCTTTTCTTACATGTTATTGCCTACAATTTTCCTCAATGCCTTTGGTATGCTTGGTTTATGCTACTCCTTGTGAATTTCCTTCATTTTCTTCTTTCGGAAAAGAAAAAATAACTGTCAATGGCTTGCAAACTTTGGAAAATTTCATATTTCTATACCTTAAATAAATGCTTGTCTTTATCAATGCATTACATTGAGCATTGAATCCTCTATAATGTACTTTATCCACATATGGTTCTTGCCAATTCCCATTCTCATATATTGTCTTATATCAATGGCATCGTATTAGTAGGGCTCTTCTCCTTAAATTGCCATTCCACCTACATTGCCCATTTAATATGCCTAGTGTAGGGAGTGTCATCTCCCACTAGTCATTTCCTTAGGAGCATGTTACCTTGTTTATTACTTCTCCCTTTTTCTTTACTATTTCCTTTTAGCCCTTTATCGGTTTCTTACATACTCTTTTCCATCTTTTATAGGATGTCGTCTTGCAAGGGTAAGGGAGTAGCTTCTTCCTCTAGAAGCGAGCATGCATCCATTAGGAGAAGGAGGGGCTCTACTTCCAGCTCTTCAGCTTCCTGATCTCGACCCACACGAGACTTATCTAAGGAGTTTAAGAATTATAATGAGCACGTAATTTGTAGTCTTAAGGCTGCATGCTCTTGGGTCGAGTTCACCAAGAGGTCGATTTTGTTGGAGAAGTCTGTTGTGGTGGAGAACTTCGTTCGAGTCCACATGCTCGAGAGATTCACCACCCTCGGCTGGGAATCCATGCTTACTTTCGACCGACGCAGCTACCCCAACCTCATGAAGCTATTTTATTGCAACTTGGAGGTGGCCTATGCCAACAAAATGTACACCATTACTAGTCGGGTAAAGGGCCAAAGTATCACACTTCCCATCAATCTGCTGGTAGAGATCTTGGGCATCTCACTGGAGGGCACGTGGTACTATTGCCCTCCATAGGGTAGGGCTTTGGCTCCCCATATCAGTGAGAACTTATAGAGGCACATCTACCAGACCATCTCCGACCCAAGTTTGAGACAACCTTCCATCCCGAGGTCCGAGTATTTAGTAGATTGGTTTAGTTTAACCTACTTCCCCATGATGGGCACCGGAACCAGGTGAACTTCATGGCCCCTTATGTGGCCTTTTGTCTCTACACTGCTTTGGACGTTCTCCATGCCTATGCCTTCCATATGTTATTATAAAGATGATGGAGTATTATGTAGCCCATCCCACAGATGGTAACTACCTAAACTCTAGGTCCCTTACCAAGATCTTTGAGTATTTTCATGTGGACCTAGAGGGTGAAGTGGGTAATGCCCCCTCAGATCGATTTGCCTAGGGCATCTTGCACAAGATGGAGCTATACCATCTGATGGATCCAGTGGTGGGAGGGGCTGCCCAGGAGGAAGGTGACGACGACGAGGAGGATGATGACGACGACGAGGAGGATGATGAGGACTACATCCCAGAGGAGGAGGAGGATGTAGATGTGGAGATGGAGAATAAGGTTCCCCTCAAATCAATTCCACCATCTCTAGGTAGAGGGTTTGATTTCCAGAGTATAATGGCCAGTTTGAAGCTCTTTAGGAGGGTCAGGAGAAGCTCCTGATAGGGTAGGTGGAGATAAAGGAAACTCAGGCAAGCATAATCATAGACATTGACGACGTAAACCATGTTGTGGACTTAGCCACTAAGGACCTGGCAGGGAGTCTTAAGCAGATTCAGGATGGCGTGGACTTGGTGAACCGTCGATTCGACTACTATAATCGCTGCTTGGGTATTAACTCAAGAGAGCAACTGGAGGAGGTCTTCGACTTGGATGACATTGATGATGAGGATTAGTGATATTGTTGCTGTTTTTCTCTCTTTTCTTTCTTTTCTATTCTCTTTTCTTTTATTGTCATTTTGTTGATTCTATGTTATGTAAGGAAATATTCTGTGGTTTTGAAATTTATCTCTTTGGGTGAACTTTTTTGGTATCCCCAACAGATGAATACATCATGGCAAAATTTTAAGTTTTCTCCAATTTTAGAATTTTATTGAAGTCTTTTATGCTTTTCCCCAACCCCTTGTCTAAATTTGGGTTTCTAGGAACCTAGACTTGTAAGCTGTGTGCGATAAAAGCATCACACTCTGATACCACTGTTGCCACGTTCCTTTCCCATAGAATCAGACCAGTGACTGGGTTCCCTCTGGGTAACCCAAAACCACTAGGATCATCTGATATAGTAACCATAGCACAGTAAGCTACACGTGTTCAATGGATTGTAATAACATAAATCAGCAGAAGTCTTGTCATCATTAATAACCTGAGATTCCCATATACTTTTGATAACCAAGTTATTAGACATAAAATATTTACATGTGGGCTCGTAGGCATGTTATTTACACCAGAAATAGCAATTTAAATATCAAGAGCACAAAAGGGAAATATATCGACATAATCAAAAAGTACGACAAACCGAATCTATCACTGTTGCCCAGTAACACAACTCTTACACGGGCAACCTTCATCATGTTCAAATCCTTCGGGGACCCACCAATCCCCCACTGGGGTTTCATCGATAGGACCTGGCACGAGATCCTCTACTGAATAGCCTATAAAATCATCTAAAAAGGTGTGTACACAAGGGGTGAGCTCACTAGCTCAGTAAATGGAAAGAAAGATGCACACAAGCAATCACAAGTCAAATGATCCTATATGCATGAGATTCATTTTATTCCTATTCACCTACTACATCATAGGTAACGTGCTACTCACAATCACAGTGCGCGTATGCCCCGGGTCCAAGACGCGTTCTCCATCCCATGATAAGCCCATAGGGTTGTCGGAGAAGGCCCATCTGTGAGCACTCAAAAAAGTAAATCGTGGCCGAACCACAACAAAAATGTAAATCGTGGCTGAACCACAGCAGAAAAGTAAATCGTGGCCAAACCACAACAAAAATTAAAAGCAGTACGATCAGCCCTTTGAATATATCACCAAGGTTTCCAACTATCCTAATGATCAGCCAGGCATACTTCTAACCACCACACTGGTCCGTGATTGATGCTTCCCCCCAATGATAACCTAACATGCAAAACCCCTATTGGGAAGGGTCGTAGCATGAGGGTTTATGAAATCCTAACCACATGCTCCTACATGAGATAGTACAATTGCATAGTTCTTCCGTATTCCATTCCACGGTGAACTAATGCATTTGTTTTCAAGCCGACTACGGCATCTATTCTAGAAATCCCACACATGTTCGATAATCCGGCATCATAAACATCACATGATAAATCCATTCACAAGATGCAACATATAACAATGCATATGGAATTTAAGATATACTTGTTCAGTTCTAGATGCACACTTATTCATCAACCATATGCATGAGTATGGAAATCAAAATGTCAATATAGTCCATGAATGTAAAGGATTCCAAAAACATTCCAAAATTAAGAATCAAAGTCCTCTCCCCACTTACCTATTCTTGTGGAAGAATTAGTACTCACGGCACGGTTAAGATCCAGAGTGAAGATGAGTTTTCTCGAAACCTAGCATATATAAAGGGTTTAGAAATGCATCCAAATTGGGATTGAAATTGACGTAGGATATAGAAATGACGCTTATAATAGTGTGAGAAAGGTCATCGGCGAGTTCGAGCTCAATCGGAGCTAATTCGAGCCACAGGTGGGTCATACAGGTGGGTAGGAGGACCCACCAATTTTTTATGCCTGGACTGGTGGGTCATACAGGCAAGTTAGGAACCCGCCAGTCTTACCCATCGGTAGAACCAGAGGGGATTAGTGTGCCTGGTAGGTCACACCAACAGGTCAGGCACCCGCTGGTCTCACCCGTCTGTCTCACCCGCCGGTAGAACCCGAGGGTGTAGGTGTGACTGGTAGGTCTCATTGGCGAGTCAAGCACCCACTAGTCTTATCCATTGGTTCTCTCAGACTTTACTATTTTTCCCCCTTCTTCCATTCCAACTCTTGGAACCCCAATTGGGTGATTCTCACATCATTTCCCACACATTCTATGCTTCATTTACTTGATTGTACTATGGATCTAAGACAACAACACGATTTGGGGAAAGAAATCATACCTTTACTTGGAAAAACCCCCAAATCTTAGAATCTCTTCTCAAACTTAAATGCTACTTCAATAACCTCCAATCTTTGTTTCATTCTTCAAATGCTTCAGGAAAATCATACAATGGCTTCATTAACCTTTATATTCAAACATACTCAAAGAGGGTTTCATCAAATCTCGAGGTTCATAGTATTCCTTACCTCAAAATGAAGAACTCAAGTCACCGGTTACTATTCCAGTGACGAACAAGCAAGATGCAGCTCCGGAATCCAAGGGGGAAACTTCCTTCCTCTTCCTTCTTCCTCTTTTCTCCCTCTTCTTTACTCCTCTCACCCACTTTGCTAAAAACCATAAATGAGGGAGAGAGAGAGTTATAAAGACTATTTATACCTTGATTCATAAATATCTTATAAGGCCTGTTTGGTTTTGCTCATTTATGGACCAAAACACATTAAATCACATCTTTGGGCGATGTAGCCAACATCTTTGGGCATGTAAGACCTTATTACGATGAGGAGGCTGAGACACACATGCTCATCCAAGCCGGATATGCTGGGATCCACAAAACCCCAATATGTGGGTCACACTGGTGGGTCTCGCACCTACCAGTGACACCCACTAGTTTGCCAAACAAGCCAATCTTGCTGTATTTTGGAGGAAAATTGAGTCTTAACACATATTTCTCTTTTGCCACATGCTATGGATCAAGTCCCAACCATTCAAATACAGCAATGTACCTTTCCTACACATACATAGCCTTACGATATGTGCAAGGGCATGGCTTAGGCATGCAGATCATCTTGGGTACTGGCTCAATCTCATCTAGCCACTCAGTATTTGATGTCACCCTTGCCATCATGTACCACAAGGCACCGACCTCAATCTATTCTAGTTCAGACCCTGCAAAACCAAACCAAACCAACCGATCAATAAATCGGGTTTAAAGAGCAGGGCTCTACACGCTCACCCTGTCAAAGGACTCGGGGTTCCCATCAAAGGACTTGGAATTTTCAACAAAGGGCTTGGAAAGGATAGGAGGTTCCGGCCAACCCCATAAAAGGACTCCAAGGGTGGATAGGTAGCCATGTTGATCAGCGGTGTGTCCTCACTATCATGATGCATTGGGTAGTTCATATGATAATTAACTTACCTTAGGATTTTAAGATTATAAATGACTTTTCCGTGATTTGTAATGACCATAAAAATTATTTACGAACAATTCAGAAGATATTCTTTTTATCAGTATTGACATATTTTAGAATGAAAGTACGTCCATGTTTATGTATTTCGTGACTATGCCAATATTATGTTTTCACCAGTATGCATGTTTTTGGTTCTTTTTTTGATATAGCATGGTTTACTCACGGGGCTTGTTACGCTCACTCACCATTTTTCCCTACAGATCAGTAAGCACATGTTGATGGAGTACAGATGGATGTGAAGTGAAGACGAGTTCTATTGTATTTTAATAGTTGAGTTAAAACAATTATAATAGACTTATTAAGATTTTTTTTTTAGCCACCAAACATATGATGGTCAGTTGATGGATTATCAACTTTAGTTTAATTTTCTATTTATGGGCGCCTTCCATTGTGTTCATTCGGTCTATGTAGTAAATTTATGAATTTATAAGGGTAATCTATGAGATATTAGTTTTACATTTTTGATCATTTGATCATCGACCGTGATGGCAGTACCTATTACCCTATCTTGGGTTTGGGTCGTTTCAAATGATATCAAAGCAATGGTTTTACGACTTGTGAACCTAGTGTTTGGTGGCTTAGGAAAATAGGAGGGAGCAATGCATAAGTAATTGTAGAGATAAATGCACAAATAATTGACGTTATACGAATCTTCGAGGCTTTTTGAACTGAACTTAACATAAAAAAAAAAGTCATAATATGCTGAAACTTAAAGGACCAAAGGAGTGACACAAGATTTCTCAATAGAGTAAATGCCTAAGTTATGAACACTATTCAATTTGAATAAGTAATTGCGATACATTTGAATGTCTGAATGGTCTCCTTTCCTTTCGTTATCAGGGTTTGATGGCCCCAAGAGGAGAGGAGGATACGCTCGACCCTTATCTGGCTTGGGGAATACACCAAATCCACCAGCACCAGCTGGGGATGCCCCAATTCCACCTCAGTAGCACTAGGCTCAAGATATACCACCCCCACCTGAGGGTGCTAGATGGTCACAGCAATAGGTTATGGGAGCCATTGGTGCCCTTGTCGAGGCCATACGCGAGTAGGCTATGATAGCAGGGACTGGCCATTGTACCCAGCATGTTTAGGGGTTAGATACAATTAGAGTATTGGAGCAGTTCAAGAGGTTGAGACCCCCAACCTTTAGAGGTGTGGGGTTGGACCCTCTTTCAGTTGCGACCTGGACACAGGGGGTGGAGAACATATTTGAGTTATTGGACATCACTAATCCCCAAAAGGTGGCCTGTGCTACCTTTATGTTGCAGGGCGAGGCAACATATTGGTGGAAATCCACTCATCAAACCATTGAGAGAAACTGATAGCCACTGACATGGGACCATTTTACTGAGACTTTCTACCAGAAGTACTTCCCTGTCAGCCTATGCCAGAAGATGGAGATAGAATTTCTCCAATTGACTCAAGGATCCAAGCCCCTATCTGAGTATATACAGAGATTTAAGGAGCTGTCCATGTTCGCTTCACATGTAGTTGACACCGAGGAGCACAAGGCACGATAATTTGAGCAGGGTCTATGTCTTAATATTAGAGCCAATGTGACTATCTTACATTTGGGAACGTATGCTGAGGTACTTGAATGAGCCCAAATTTTGGTCCCCCTCTTTCTGATGATAAGAGTCAAGGGAAGCATCCCAGAGCTACACGATTCCAGTTCTGCCCCTCCTCAAAGACAAGAGAGGACTCGAGATTCCCGAGAGGCTCCAAGATTGTGCCCCAGGTGTGGAAAACTACATTGGGGTCAATGTTTATCTGAATCAAATATGTGCCATCAATGTGAATTAGTTGGACATATGGCTAGGAATTGCACATTGCAAGGTAACCAAGGTGGACAATAATAGCGAAGTCACCAGGACCACCAGGGGCGTCATGCACAACAAGGACAATAGGCTCCACAAGGGGCACATGGACTACAAGGAGCATGGGGAGCACAAGGGGCACAGGGGTAGCAAAGGCCTAGGGCTCAGAGTAGGGTCTTTGCATTGACTATAGAGGATGTTGAGGCTTCGCCATCTATGGTGACAGTTACATTTATGATATTTTTTCTTAAAATTCATCCACACCTATTTTGCATAAATTCAAATATTCTTTGTTTTTATTTCTTTTGAATATAAATATTATAAGTAAATAGATCACGAAAACATAAAGGTGTCTAACAGGAACTTTATGTATATCAGGACAACTTGCACATGTATTATTTGACTCTAGGTCCACATATTCGTTCATCTCACACTCTTTAGCTACAAAAGTAAAAGTTACACTCAAAATCTTGGACCATCAGTTGTGTGTGTCCACTATGTCTGGAGAAGTGCTAGTGACGGATATAGTATATAAGTCTTGTATTATACATATAGAGGGTAGAAAATTAGTTGCAAACTTGGTTCTCCTGAATATTAAGGATTTTGATCTGATTTTGGGTATGGACTGGTTGTCTACCCATCATGCAAGTGTTTATTGTTTTGAGAAGGATGTGGTTTTTAGACCCAAGGATGAGGTAGAGTTCAAGTATTCTAGTGTGAAAAAAAGTGCAATGCGATCACTGTTGATAGCCGCCCTTCAAACACAACACCAATCTTGAAAGCTCAATACAGAATGGCACCAACAGAATTAAAGGAATTAAAGGTATAATTACAAGAACTTTTAGACAAGAGGTTTATCAGACCTAGTACATCTCCATGGGGAGCACCAATTCTATTTATGAAGAAGAAAGATGGCTCCATGAGATTATGTATAGACTATAGGGAACTAAACGAAGTCACCATAAAAAATAATTACCCACTAGCTCTCATTGATGATTTGTTCGACCAGTTACAAGGTGTGAAGGTATTTTTCAAAATTAACATTAGGTCCAATTATCACCAGTTGAGGACAAATGCAAAAGATGTCCCTAAGACCACGTTTAGAACTCGGTATGGACATGAGTTCTTAGCCATGTCATTTGGATTGACTAATGCCGCAGCTGCATTTATGGACCTAATAAATCGGGTATTCTATGAGTTTTTGAACTGGTTCATCATTGTCTTCATTGATGACATACTAGTATATTCCAAGAGTATTGAGGACCATAAAGGACATCTGAGGGCAGTACTTTAGAAGTTGAGAGGAGAGAAATTGTTCTCCAAGTTTAATAAATGTGAGTTTTGGATGAACCAAGTAAACTTTTTGGGCATGACATTTCTAAAAATGGAATTTTAATGGATCCTTGCAAAATTGAGGCTATACTTAATTGGACTAGACCGACCAGTGTGACAGAGATTAGAAGTTTCTTAGGACTGGTTGGTTACTACAGGAGGTTTATAGAGGGATTCTCTAGAATTTTCCTACCTTTGACTAAGCTAACAAAGAAGAATGCACGGTTCAAATGGACCGATGAGTATGAGGGAAGCTTCTTAGAATTGAAACAGAGGTTGGTGACTACGCCTGTTTTGACTATTCCTTCAAGTTCAGATGGATTTGTGATCTATAGTGATGCTTCAAGGAAAGGACTTGGTTGTGTTCTCATGTAGCATGGGAAGGTGGTAGCATATGCCTCCCGATAGCTAAAGTCATATGAGCAAAACGACCCTGCACATGACCTTGAGCTAACAGCTATTTTATTTGCCCTAAAGATTTGGAGACACTATCTATATGGGCAGAAGTGTAAAATCTTCACAGACCACAAAAGTCTAAAATACATCTTTACCCAAAAAGAGATAAACATGAGATAAAGGAGATGGTTGGAGTTGTTGAAGGAATATGATTGCACCATTAGCTACCATCCTGGTAAGGCTAATGTTGTAACCAATACTTTAAGTCAGAAATCCCAAGGGTTTTCAGCAGCACTTTTGACCCGTCAGCTAAACCTACTTGAGGATATGAGGAGACTTGAATTGGATGTGATAGTAAGAGATACTACAGCGTTATTGGAAACATTAACAATACAACCAACATTGATCAACAAGATCAAGTTAAAGCAGGGCATTGATACATTATTCGTAAAGATAAGAAGGGAATTTGAAGAGGGAAAGAGAGCAAACTTTGACATTTCCACCGATGGGACCTTGAGGTTTAAAGGAAGATTATGTGTGCCAAATGATACTAAGTTAAAATAGATGATCCTAAAGGAAGCACACTGCTCACTATATGTGGTACATCTAGGTAGTACTAAGATGTACCATGATTTAAGAGAGACATTTTGGTGGAACAGTATGAAGAGGGAAATTGCCCCATTTGTACAAAAGTGTCTAACATACCAATTGGTTAAATCAGAACATCAGAAGGCCATCAGGATTACTACAACCACTTCCTATTCTTGAGTGGAAGTGGGAAAATGTTTCAATGGATTTTTTCACGTCATTGCCCAGAACTTTCAAAGGGCATGAAGCCATATGGGTTATTATCGATCGACTGACTAAATTGGGTCACTTCTTGCCTATTAGAATGAACTACTCAATGAAAATACTCGCTAAGTTGTATATCGATGAGATAATTAGATTGCATGGAATGCCAGTCTCCATTGTTTTAGATTGAGACCTAAGATTTACATCACACTTTTGGCAAGGCTTACAGAAGTCCTTGGGTACTCAAATAAACTTTAGCACTGCGTTCCATCCACAAACAGATGGTCAGATAGAGAGGACTATACAAACTCTTGAGGATATGTTGAGGGATTTTGTTATTGACCTTAGGGGCAATTGGGATGAACATCTTCCTATTATTGAGTTTTCATATAACAATAGCTATCAGGCCACCATTGGCATGGCTCTATATGAGGCTTTATATGGGAGAAAATGTAGGTCTCCCATTTGTTAGACTGAGGTTGGTGAGCAAAAAAATATTAGGGCCTGAGTTGGTTCAAAAGACTAGTGAGAAGGTGGAACTGATATAGGAGCGGATCAGGACGGATCAAAGGCAACAAAAGAGTTACGCAGATGTTAGAAGGAAAGCACTAGAGTTCAAAGTGGGTGACATGATATTCCTCAAGGTGGCCCCCATAAAGGGAGTCATGAGATTCAAAAAAAGGGGCAAGCTGAGCCTAAGATACATTGGACCATTCGAAATCCTTGATAGAATTGGGCAAGTTGCTTACCGAGTTGCCTTACCACCTGCTTTATCAAATGTTCACAATGTCTTCCATATATCAATGCTCAAGAAGTATGTGGTAGATCCTTCTCATGTACTAGGCTATGAACCATTACAGTTGAAGGAGGACTTGTCCTATGAAGAGGAACATATTTTTCGAAATCGTATGATTTCATATGTGAAAGTCCTTTGGAGGAATCACTCAGTTCAGGAGGCATCATGGGAGCGCGAGGAAGACATGCAAGCTAGATGTCCCTAGCTATTTTAACATCTAAGATACGTACAAATTTCGAGGATGAAATTTATATAAGGGGGGAGAATGTAATGCTCCAAAATTTGTAGGCCCTAATGACAACGCTAAGGTATAGACAATTAGTATAGCATGGTGGGGTAGATACATCATAGTATATGTATGTATGTATGTATGTATGTATGTATGTATGTATGTATGTATGTATGTATATAGTAAATATTATGTATGCATGTGTATGGTGTGTGCTAAAGGGGTTAAAAAAGGTGAGGGTTGTTGCCGACCATGGCATGTACCATCTCTTCCCATTTCTTCCATTTATACTCTTCCTCATCAATTGCATTCAATAGCCATTAACTAAGTGAATACTTACTTTGGTTTCTTCTCCACTAATATTTAAGACAAACCAATGAGGTGAGAAGGTAAATCTTAAATTTTATTAAATATCATTTCTAACAAACAAAATTCCATTTCACATATGGGGAGGTGGATAGAATTCAAGTGTGTTACATTTCATATCTTGACATGTTTTTGTTTTTATTAATGTGATGATATTTTTTTATATGCATCTCATAAGCATTTATAGCATCTCATGTTTTAGCATTTATGTTTTATACACTTATGGGTACAATGATATTGCCTCATGATTTTCTTTAAGGAATGAAATATATGAATTTATAGAATATTAAGAATGATGAAATTACCTCAAAAGAATGGCACTGAAGGTTCATCTATGTCTACCCTGTCAAAGGGCTCGGGGTTCCCATCAAAGGTCTTGGGAAGGACAAAATGGACTAAAAGGGAAAGCAATGAAAAAAAAAATGAACAGTAGAAAGAAGCCTATATGACTACCACCCTTTTCAGTAGGGGTTTAGGTACAGAATGAGGACATGTCCACCCTGTCAAGGGGCTTGGGGTTCCCATCAAAGGGCTTGAGATTTTCATCAAAGGGCTTGGAAAGGACAAGAGGTGCTGGCCAATCCCGTCAAAGGACTCGAGGGTCCCGTCAAAGGGCTCGGGATAGGTAGCCATATTGATCAGTGGTGTGTCCTCACTATTATGATGCATTGGATAGTTCAAATGATAATTGACTTACCTTAGGATTTTAAGAGTATAAATGACTTCGTCATGATTTGTAATGATCATGCGAAGTTATTTACGAATGATTTAGAAGATATTCTTTTTATCCGTATTTACTTATTTTAGAATGAAAGTATGTCTATGTTTTATGTAATTCGTGACTACGCCAATATTATGTTTTCACTAGTATGTATGTTTTTGTTCCTTTTCTTGATATGGCATGGTTTCCTCATAGGGCTTGTTAAGCTCACCCACCACTTTTCTCTATAGATCAGTAAACACATGTTGGTGGAGTACAGATGGATGTGAAGTAAAGACGAATTCTATTTTATTTTAGTAGTTGAGTTAAAACAATTATAATAGACTTATTAAGGTTTTATTTGTAGCCACCAAACATATGATGATCAGTTGATGGATTATGGACTTTAGTTTAATTTTCTATTTATGAGAGCCTTCCGTTGTGTTCGTTCGGTTTATGTAGTAAATTCATAAATTTATATGGGATGTCTATGAGATATTAGTTTTATTTTTTTGATCATTTGATCATCGCTCATGAGGGTAGTACCTATTACCCTATCTCGGGTTTAGGTCGTTTCAAGAGTGGACTTTAGTACAACCTTTCACCCATAGACAGACGGACAGTCTGAATGAACTATACAGATCTTGGAGGATATGTTGAGGGCATGTGTACCAGATCTCAAGGATAGTTGGGAAGACCATGTACCACTTGTTGAATTCTCTTATAACAATAGTTATCAAACTTCTATAGGCATGGCACCATACGAGGCCCTTTATGGAGATAAGTGCAAATCTCCTGCCCATTGGGATGAGGTGGGTGAGCGGAAGATCCTTAGTCCTGAAATACTGCAGAGAACTTGTGAGAAGATAGATTTGATTCAAAGACGCATCTTTGTAGTATAAAGTAGGCAAAAGAGCTACGTTGACAGTAAAAGGAAGATTTTTGATCTGGTGGTACATGACATGGTGCTTCTGAAGATTGCCCCTATAAAGGGAGTAATGAGGTTCGAGAAGAAGGGTACATTGTGCCCTAGGTACATTGGACCATTTGAGATTCTTAAGAGGATCAGGCCAGTGGCATACCAGCTTTGGCTACCGCCGGCCTTATCTGGGGTATAGGACGCATTTCATGTATCCATGTTGAAGAAGTACGTATTAGATTCTTTGCATGCTTTAAGATATGAGGCACTCCAACTGAAGAAGGATTTGACCAAGGAGGAGGCATCGGATCGGATAGTGGAACACAAGGAGCAACTGTTACAAAATAGGGCTATAGCATTTGTGAAGGTAAAATGGGGAAACCATTTGATACAAGAAGCAACTTGGGAGCATGAGGATGAAATGATAACTCATTATCCACATCTCTTTGACAATTAAGGTATGTGAATTTCGAGGACGAAATTTTGTCTTTAGTGAGGGAGGATGTAATGCCCCAAATTTTGGAACCTTAGATTATATATCTTTTATGTTATTTTCTAAGTTTTGTTAAATATTTAAAGTTAGCTTTTATTTTAATGACTTAATGAGTTAGCTTATTGGTTAGTAGCTTGATTAATTAGAGGTCCTAGGTTCAAATCTTGCTAGTAGAGTAAATAAGAGAGTTTTATTTAATTGGATTCTTTTTCTTTTATTTTCATTTTTTTAAAAAGAGATTCTTTGATTTTATTTTTAAGATTCTTTCTTTTTTTTTTTTTTAAACATTCTTTATGGACCCCACCCCATTTAGACAAAATGTGAAGTTAGAAGAGTGAGAGAAAGAGGGGAGAAATGGAAGAAAATCGTGGGAAGAGGAAGAGATGTGGGCTATAAAAGAAAAAAAAATAAAGAAAGAAAGAAAAGAGAATCATGAGAAAGAAAAGAAGAAAGGAAGAAAGAGATAACAGAATCGTGGGAAAGAAAGAAAGAAAGAAAGGGAAAGAAAGTAGAAACGTGAGAAAGAAAGGGAGAGGAAGAGGGATTTTGGTTCCTACTCTTCTGTTTTTCTACCTTCTTCAGGTAATGACGTCCTCTTTTTCTGCTGTTTTTTTTTTTTTTTTTTTTTTACCCAATATGTGTCTTATTTATCCTTAGTTTAAGTTTGGTTCTGCTGTTTTTCTTTTGGGATCCAATAGGGACCTTATTTAGGGTTTTGGGATGCAATAGGGTTTTTCTTGGGACCCAATATGGGACCAAACCGGGATCCAATATGGGAAACCATGACCCAAATTTGATATTCTTTATAAAGGTCTGGGATTCAATTCTTTGGGACCATATATATTATTTTTTTGGGACCCAAATTAAATTAGTCGGTTAATTTTTTGAGACCCAATATGGGACCATGTGATCAAATCCAATATTATTTTCCTGGGAACCAAATATTAGGACCTTGTGCTAGTCAAATATGGCAAAGATTTTTTGGGATTCTCTAAGGGCTTCCTAAGAGGGGTAATCGATTCTAATTTGGGGCCTATCGAAGGTCCCTAACATTAATTCTTGGTTGGATTCATAGAAGTGTCTATTCTTGTCCAAATCTTGATCTTTGATTTTTCTTCAAATCTAGCTATACAAAGACTCATGTTTTGTTACCAGGTTCCCCTACCACAGAGAGAGAATCGATCCACTCAGAGAGAGAATCTGATTATTGATTTGCATGTTTCATATAAACCCATGAAATTAAGGAGAATTGGGAGACCTGAACTTGTATTTTTTTTTAATTGCTTAAAATCCAACCGTTAACTTTTGGGCATACTTTGGAGGATAGTAGAGCCGTCTTAGGGGAGGTTTCAATCCGAATTCGGGGACCATCTGTCCAACGGGTTAAGAGTGATTTCAGATTTATTGAAATCTGAAAGTTATACTTTGTAATTATAGTTTTTCTAATTACTCCTTGATCACTCAATTGATCATTCTCATCTTTGGAAGGGTGATAATATGTGTTGAGGGGAATTGTTTCCTAAAGTTTGACTAGTGTCTGGGAGGGTTGACTATTGGGTTGACTTTTAGGTCGACTTTTGAGGAGAAAGTGAGGTATTTGAATTAGTTTTGAACTAGGAGATTAATGGGAGATGTAATTAATTGTAGGTAGTGTTTGACTTGAGCATTTAGAGCTTAGAGGGTAGAAGTAGGAGACTCGTAGGTTGAGGTAAGTGGATTATAGTGGGGTTATACCATAGATATGTAGTTTGATTGTGTAATGAGATGTTTTGTGTACTTGTATTTTATACTTATTCTGAATTGTGTTTATGTATGATATGAGTTCATGGGAGTGCTTGATAATTGATGAAGGTGTTTATTATTATTATTATTATTATTTTTGCTAAAGGAAAATTTTATTAAAAGAAAGCAAAGATTACATCATCAAATGGAAAAAAAAGAAAAAAGAAAAGGCTGACCGCACTAGGGCAACTCACAGACTCCACCTTCCATATGGCCGTCAGCAGAGAAAGTAAGCAGCACCCTAGCGGAATCTAAATCTATGTCTATCCATCGCATCATTCTCCAGGTCAATAGTAATGCGACTCGGGAAGGATACCGTAGTCTTAGAGGTACCTGACTTAGAAGCCTTCTTAGCAAGATAGTTAGCTATAGTGTTAGCCTCTCAAAAGTAGTGAGAAATCTTCCACAGGATGGTCTCTAAGAATGGGTGGGTGTAAATCCACTTCTAAAGAATAAACCACAGTATCTGGTCGGTTGAATCGCCAAAACCCACGCTACGAAAACAGACTCAATCCACAAGCCTCTAGCATTATAGTGCATTGCCATCAAAATACCTTCCATGACCACCTCAAACTCATCCTCATAGATCTTCTTTACACCTAAGAAGATACTAAACGAATTACATACCTGGCCTTCACTGTCACAAAGAACACCTCCTGCCCCTGCTCTACCTGGGTTCCCCAGAGTGCTCCCATCAACAGAAGTAGTTGAGAATGAACCTGAGGGGGTTAATTGCCAAATGCAAATGTCATCAAGTTGACCATTGGGAAGCTTAATCTCCTTTATCGCCTTAAAGATGGTGCAGAGCCAATTTGAGTTAACTTCTGGGAGAGCCATGCTCCTTCTTTGATAAAGTCACCAACCTTAGAGGAAGTAGTAAGGGAAGATAGGTCAACAAACTGAATTTCTTCTAGGTTTGATTTTGGTCCCCACCATTTATCTTTCCAGAAATTTGCCAAGTTTCCATTTCCAATAATCCATCTCTCGTTATCCTTCACAAATTCCCACATTTTTCTGACGCCTATAGCAATCGAGGAAGGTCGGCATCCCTTATTGAAGAGGTCCTCCTTTTTGACAAAATGAGCTCCGAGGAAAGAGCAAGCTGTAGACCTTTTGTGCTTCGTTCTCCAAACCAGTTTACCAAGTAAAGCCTTGTTTGTGTCTCTAAGTCTTCTAATCCCTAAAACCTCCTTCCTTCTTAGGTTTGCATAAGGTATCCCCCTTCACTGTTATCGTCTTCGAAGTATCCACCTCCCCTAACTAGATAAAGTTTCTCATCCATCTCTCTATAGTGGCAAGGAGAGAGGAAGGCCACCAATACACTGCAAAGTTGTGGTTAGCAATAATTGAGATCACAGAGCAGACCAACTCCACTCTCCCTGCCATTGATAAGAGCTTACCTTTCCATCCTGCAAGCCAACCCTTCACTCTATCCATAACTGGCAACAAAGCTTCTTTTTTCACTCTTCCTTTTAAAATCTCCACTCCCAGGTAACGAGTGGGGAAGGTGCAAATTGGGATGCCAAGGGTCTCAGCAATGGACTGCTTGTGGTTCAAAGAAATTTTTTCGAGAAAAAGTTTGCTTTTCTAAAAATTAATAGACTGTCTAGAGAATTCTTGATACTTGCACAAAAATTCTCTTAAATTACGAACATACCTTAGAGAAGCATTGGAGAAGATAAATATGTCATCGGCAAAGAGGATATGTCTAGGTAGGTGCACCTCTAGGACCTTGAATCATCTTTAGATTATTCGTCTAGATCATCCTCTAAAGGCCTCTGGTAAGAACTTCTTCCGCTATAATAAATAGCATCGGAGAGATGGGATCCCCTTGCCTCAACCCACGCTTCACGCCAAAGTAGCCCTGCGGACCTCCATTGACAAGGATTGATATCTTAGTAGATATAAGAAGTTGGTGAAGCCATGTAATCCACTTTTATGAGAAGCCAAAGCGACACAACACTTGGAAAAGGAAGGTCCAAGATACAGTGTCATAGGCTTTCCTGATGTCTATTTTCAATCCAAGGCCGCCTCCTCTAGTGGAAGAGAACATCAGATTGGCCAGCACTGATGCCACATTGATATTGTCATGAATAAGCTTCCCCTTCTGAAAAGCACCCTCTTGTTCAGATATAGTCCTGGGAAGAAGGGATTCCAGATGCTTTACCATCACCTTCAAGATTATTTTATAGAAAAAGTTTCCCATGCACAAAGACCGAAATTTATCTAGGGTATCAGCACCGTCCACTTTGGGAATCAGGACCAAAAAGTTATTATTGACACCACTAGGCATACAACTCGAGCTGAAAAAGTATCTCACTGCATCACACACTTCCCTTTCCATCGTCGGCCAGCATCACTTGAAGAATGCACCAGAGAAACCGTCAGGGCCTAGAGAGCAGTCTGGATCCAACTCCTAAATCGCCATTTTAATTTCTGAGTCACTAGGGAGAGAGTCAAGCTGAAATATGTCTGACTGCTGCAGGACCATTGGAATGCTATCCAACAGATCAGCGTGTTTGATCAAGGGCACCGCTCTATGAAATCTCTCATAGAAATCAACTATATAATCCCCCATCTGGCTTTGCCCTTCAATCACCATACCATCCTAATCTTTAAGAGATTTGATAGTATTTCTATTTCTTCTCATTTTTGTAGATAAATGGAAGAATTTAAAATTTCTATCACCAAATTTCATCCATCTGATTCTTGCTTTTTCAGCTTAGATTTTTTCATGATTTTCCAGAACCTTGATCAAGGTGGTCTTTGCATCTGCTTCCAGAGCAAAGAGCTAATCATCCATACCATTCTGCTCAATCTGATCCGCAACTGGGTCAGATGTTGTTTTGCTACTTCTAGAGCTCTTTCAAAGTGAGGGAAGGATTGTCTCGTCCAGCTCTTGAGGGCCCCTTTAAGATGCTTCAATTTATTTATAAGGATGAATATAGGAGACCCTAATACCCATTCGGCCCAAGAAGCAGCAACCACCCTCTCAAAGTCCTCCTGTTCCATCCAAAATTGGTGAAAACGAAAGGGGCAATTGGGAGGGCGCTGAGAGATGGCAGAGGCAAGCAGCAAGGGGTATGGTCAGAAGCAAACCGCAGAAGAACTTGTTGCGAGCAATCCTGAAAGATAGAGATCCACTCTTCATTGTAAAAGCTTCTAGCTAGAACTGCACACACATTGCCTCTAAGTCGGTTATTAGACCAAATGAATTTTCTACCAACCGATGGCACCTGAACCATTGAGCAGGCATCAATCATGGCCCCAAACTCTACCGCAAACACTAGACTAAAATTACTTGGGCCACGCTTTTCATGACACTGGAGAGTGGCGTGGGTGGGCACTTGGGGAAGGTTTGCCACCAAGTTAAGCTATAGGGATCTTCTATCTGCTCTAAAACTACTAGCTTGAACAAAAGAAATCTGGATCCAATGGAGATCCCAAACCAGAGAGATTATAACATGTTACTCCGATTCAGAGACAATTACAGGCATATTCAAGTTCCTTCGCCACAGAATCCATAAATTGGAGACCTTACCTGCTTGGCTGCTATGAATAAAATCATAATAAAAGCCTAATTTATTAAAATAAAGGGATGGACAGGCACTCACATCCACCATAGGCTCCACAATACAAAGAAGGTCTGGATCCTCCTTCAAGATTAAATCCCTCAGGGCGTGTCTTTCGATCGCCTTTTTCATTACTCTAATGTTCCAGAAGAGGATCTTCATAGAGACACTAATTATGTTTATCCTGACGGTCAGACGTTGATGTCTGCCCTGCTGCTATAGTAAATTTCTCTTTTCCTCTAGCATCTCTCTCTGCCCGACTAATAGCTCGATCAATACCAGCTACCTCTTGGTGCTGAACACCACCCTCCCTGCTACTATCTGCGATGGGGTTACCCCCGAAATAATGTGCTCATGGTCGCCCCATTCCTGGGCACAACCATTTTTTCCAATTCGAGCCTGCCCCCTTCCGCCACAGTTACCAGCAAATACCACTTTAGGTTTGTGAGGGCATAGTATACGCTGAATTTGGGTTCTCCCTTCATCTTATGTCACTCCCAGGGTTTGAGTGGCTACGCCTCTCTTTTCCTGAAGATCTGTTTCCCTGGATTCTTGAGAATCATGTTCAGACATATAACTACCCGAGTCATCTGGGTCTGATCCAAACCCTCTTTCACTCAGCGGGTTGTCCACCATAACCGGATCCTTGACATTCCTATTATGGTCGTCATTGATTGGGAGAAGAATCTCCAAATCCAGCGATGAGGTGTCATGATAGGCATTATTTATAGCAGGCAAATTCTCCCTTGACTGATTGACTCTCTGAATAGAAGATTCTATAAAAGTGGGAGAGAATCGATCTCCTACCAAATTGGGATTTCGAGCACTGCCATGGCTGTCAGAATTTGCAGCCGCCGAGCTCCTAGCCACCTCTGCCCTTTTATGGTCAGATTCATGGTCCACTATTCCCTGCTTCTCAGTCTTTCTTCTCCATGTCCTTCCTGTCTGTGCATTCCACTGAGGAGTGACCTAGTTTTTTGCAAATACCACACCTCTCTCTATCATATTCGTACATAATGCATTTCTTAAACCAAAACAAGGTATTTGTACTTGGCTGTTTTCTTTCCACCTGTATTTCCTCCAATCTGGATCCTCCCAATCCCACTTCCAGTAGAGCGCGGGCATAACTACCCTTAGACCTAGCCATTGTCCTTTTGTCAATTGCCTTAGGACGATTGGATGCTTTTTCCATAGATAGCAAAATGCACTCATGCCAATACTCCATCGGCAACTCAGGGTAGCGGAGCCAAACGAGCTTGGTCTGGGTATAATCTTCATGAATGCTGAATTCAAATCACCATCTTTGGAACCGTATGATTTTCTCTTTCACCTTGACTGACTCTCTTTTCCATATAGAGGCCATGTCACCTTCGAGTTCAAAGTGGAATAGAATATAGCCTTTTCCTAGGGGGGCCAGATTCACTCTACCTTTCAGGTTTCAAGCCGTTTTTGCATCTCTTCTCAAATCATCCATTAAGACAAAACGAAAATTAGTCCTGCCAATCAAGGCATAGTTGAAGCTTTGAAGCTTTTCTTATATGCCTCTTGTGGGATCACCACCTTTGTGAGTGGTCCTGCATGGATCAGATCAGGCAAGTCCTCAACGTTTGACAATGTTCTACAGGCGACCATGGCATAGGATTATTTCTTTCCCTCCCTCCTTATCTCTGTGTTCGCGATTGTTTCCTTGGGTAGAATCTCCTCCGCCATCATTGTGCTGTTCTCTTGCTCAGTCCCTTCTTCTGTACCATTTGATGGTGGGGGCTGCAAGTTACTTACAAGTCTCCAGAAGTCAGTTAGCCATCTCTGTTTACCTCGATCAGGAGGGCGGCCCCCATGAGGGTCACCATCACCGCCGGTAGTCAAATCCACCTCCACCGCAGAGTCTCTCTCTCCTCTAGACATCAAATAAGTTTTTTCAATAAACATAAACAAATCTTGCTACTCTATTCAAGTTACTTGTCTAGCCTTGTGAATATCAAGGCTCATCTGATTTTACCTATGTATATTATTGTGATGTATATTGATGTGATTCTTATGTGAAGATTTTACCTATGTATTGATTTTATGAACAGTGATTTTGTAAAAGTGTCTAAGGGAAAATAGACTACTCCATACTAGACCAGAGAGGGGTGTTCCGTTGAGCCACAGGACTTATACCAACTGTGCATAGTGGTGTATATTTACTCACAGAGTGGTAATAACAGTGTGGTTGTGTAATCGTGGGGGCTGTGTTTTTCTCTCGTATTATGGGCAGTGGTAGCTTATTTTCCTCAATGCAGGCTAAAGAGTGATAAAAATTAATAATTTTTTATGATCGCATTCTAATTAAAAGTGTGGTTTTGGGAAATTAAAACTATTTGTTTTAACCATTGCTTTTGTCTGATGGTTTTCCCTGTGATGTGCTTTACTATTTTCCTTACTGAGCTTTTGAGCTTAACCCATTATTTGAACATCGCAGATGATTGAGAGGGAGGTATGTGTGGAGCAGGAGTTCGAGGGCGACCTGAAGCTATTATCAGTTTATTTTATTTTGTTAGATGATTGTAGTAGGATGTGGATTTATGTAAACTTTGACAGAGCGTTTTTATTTAAATTTGAGAACGCACCTTAGATTCCCACCAATAAGTAAGGTTTGGATATTTTATCTATGAGTAGTTTTATTTTGTTGGCATTTGAGTATTATGAGTTCTCATATGCCTGTTTGTTTTGGTGAATGTTTTGGATCATTTGATCATTACTCGTGAGGGTTGTACCATTACCTGTATCTGGGTTTAGGTCATTATAGAAGGTCCCTCAGGTCACAGTTCTTTGCTAAAGCGTAGTGTCTTTTCTCATCAACGTGCTCTTGAGGCTTCCAGATTTTTAGGAAAAAAGGTCGAGGATAATGTCGGATTTGCAAGGGTCATTGAGAACATGTTTTCCCCCTTTGTCTCAAAACATGAAATAGGTCATTTTTCCCATTCTAGAGTGGGCCATGTTCTATACCGCATTCCTATGCTCAAGAATGAGAACGGATACCAAACATTGTTCTTAACACACTACAATGTGTTCTAAGCATAAAATGCATTCCAAGAATGCAAACCAAACACAATCTAAATAAATTCTTTCCCATAAAATCCGCTTAAGTAGAAGTACAAGCATCCCAAACCAATATAATATCCTTTAATTAAGTCACCTATTGCTTTGCTAGATAATTCTACTTAATAAATATTGGGTCCTAGGCTCGGGACGCCCTCCTAAAGCTGTCCTAAATTTTGTGTATGGGTGAACCCTTAAGGCTCTCTATTCACTTGTTGAGCTTCAAAAACGATTCTAGACTACCAAGTATGTGTTAAATAAGGTGTAGAAAGAAAATTAAGGACTGCCAATAGACTACATGAGTTTGGTGAAACGATGTACACGAGAATGTGTATTCACATAATTTCTAAATATTCAACAGTCATAATTTCATGATCATCCTTCCATAAGATAAAAAACATACGGCCTGTTAATCTAGTTTCAGGGTAAGGGTGTGTTGGATTTTTTTTTTTTTTTTTTTTTTGTTACATATTATATAGGTAATGTTCGGATGACGATATGTCTCTCTCTCTCTCTCTCTCTCTCTCTCTCTCTCTCTCTCTCTCTCGGGACAAAAAGTAAGACCATGTTTTCCTTCGCCCATGGTAAAAATAAAATCTCTTCAACTATGGGATTTGACCCTCCGATTCGATTGAGAAAGGATATTCAGAACCTTCATCAATAGGAGTGGAAATTAATGATGAGACTCATTGTTCCAGGAGTCCATACAAAGTGTTAATTCATCATGGGCAGTGGCTAAAAGCTTTCACCAAAAAAAAAATTAAACTTAATTTATCAGATTTTTTTGAAAATGGTTCTTTGGTTTGGAAGAGTATTATTATAGAAAAAATGTGTATTACTAAGATGATTCCTTTTGTTAAAGAAAATGGCAGGTTGGAGAATAGCTTAGAGAGATATTTTGATAGAGAACAGATTGATGAATTCGGAGTCCCTCTTACCATTCGTGTTAAGCCACATTGTGTTAAGGTGAAGGATCTGATTTATAATGGATTTTGGAATGTGAATTTGATATAGTTTTTCTTCCTGAGGTCTATTCCTGATGCAATCTTTCATATTACGTTAAGCACAATACTTCTAGAGGATTCTTTGTTCTATCCTTTATGTAGAACTAAAGCATTCTCTACTAAAATTGTTAATAAAAGTAAAGTGGCATCATTTATATCGATTGATCTATATATATATATATATATCAGATTGAGTGCACTTATTTTTGTCTTGTGATTTCTCTAAACACACTCTGGTTGTTAGTTCTTTAGGCCTTAAATCTGAATACTTCCTCTCATCTAATCTTTGTGATTTAATTGAATCCTCCGTCATCCATCCCTCTTTGTTAAGCATGAGAGAAGCTGTGTTATTTTTTATTTATTTTTCTTCCAATTACTTCCAATTACTTCTTAATTTCTTTGGTTGAACCGTAATAATTTGATTTTGAAATAGTCAAATCTTAATCTAGTGAGGTTGTTAGGAGTTATTAATAAATGGATATTACCATAAACTCTTGCCTTCATTTTTTATTTTATTTTTATTTTTTTATGAATCTTTCATCCAAAATATATAAATGACTTATCTTATTTGAGTACTAAAGGTTAACAGATGCCTATATCACTATTTGTGATTGAAACTTTGAACCAAATGCTTAATAGTATAATGGACTTCAATTTTTATTTTACATTCTCAATTTGCGGCAGCCTATATGAACTACAGTTTTGCAAGGAATGCCAAAGAATCAGAAATTTAGGGATTAAATCCAAGCTTGAAGATAGCAAAGGGGCAGGAGTGAACTCATATAGAAGTTTGGATAGATTGCCAAGAGGTGGTGGATTGGCTAATGCAATGAACAAGCAAAAGATGGCCATGGGAGAATTTCAATTTGCCTTGAGATGTTTCTGTTTTAATCAGGGTTTTTAATTCTATTTGCATTGTTAGGAAGGATAGGTTAATGATCCTTATAGCCCATAGATGGACTCTAAAGGGGAGGGCTTAAGATGCTTTTGTTTTAATGAAGTGTTTTAATTCTATTTGTATCGTTAGGAAGAATAGGTTAATGATTTCTATAGCCCACAAATTAAGTTTCTCATTGTAAGGGTAATGGCCATGGGTTTGGGATCCTCAATACTCTTTTGGGCAAATATGTGGGTCCCGCACTGCCGCATCTTTCTCAAAGACAAGTGGGGCCCTATTTCATAGAGACTCTATCCCTTATTGGTTTCTAAAAGGAATATTAATGATTGACAAATATTGAAACTTGAAAATCATGATATTCGTAGTCGCTACCTAGGGTTAAGGCCTAGGACCCAATGGGCGAACCAGATCTATAGGGAAAGGGCTTGAAAGTTATTCTAGTCCAAAGATAAGGGTAAATGTCAGGTTATAGACTTGGGAAAGAATTGTCACCCACTCCATCAGGTTGAATTGGTCTTCCCACTAGATGTTTTAGAACAAATATTCTCCCATAATTAATCATATACCACATGCATGGCTAAGTTGTTATTTTGCTACAATTTACACTACCACATCGAGTTAAGAGTCTACATTTTTTTTGCTGTGTTGAGAGATTATACATGTGCTTGACCCCCATTGTAGTTCAAGAGGGTTGGGCCCCTGTTGTGTAGACACAAACTTCAATGAGTGTCCCCCGATTAGGCAAAGGTGGATTTGACTCTATACTTTCTTTCTACATAGAATTTGGCCTTCTTATGATCTTCAACAACTTTGGAGAATTTTTTAGAAACTTTGGGTAATTTTTTGGAATTTCAGCATGCAAATTGAGTGGAACCCGAGTGATCCGGGGTTCTAAGAGGTCATTTAGAGGTTTCTTACTAAGGGCTTGGGTAGTTTTCTGAATTTTTTTGCGTTACTTATTTTTTGGGTTTCGACATGCAAATTTTGCATTGAGGCGGGGAGAGGTAGGCTAGAAAAAGGGAAAAAAAATGAGGATTAAGAGCATTTTCCAGCATTTGGGCACACTTTGAAGGATTGGTGAGTGAAAAAGGGGAAAGGAAGGTGAAAAGGTAAGTTGGTGTGTGTTGGGAATGGTTAATAGTTCCCGTTTTATAGGGATTTGGACCCAAAAAGGTAAAATCTTGCGGGTCTACCAAAATGGCATATTTCTTATGGGCCCACCGGTGCAGAATATGTCGATTTGGTGAATCCATGCAAAATCAAGGCAATTTGGTCATTTAACATCTCACAGGCCTGTTGGAAGGGAATATACCTCCCAAATTCTAGGGGCCCAAGATGTTGATTCTTGCCTAATTAGGGTTTTGGATTTTGCATGCGACTCCAGGAGATCCGGGGGTCCAATTTTTACGCACCATATATCATCAAAATCGTCTCTCTGAGCACTAAATAATGGTACAGATGTTGAACTCATTTTTTCTCAAAAACATTCGAGATTTGCAAGGAAGCACTCTTGTCCTATTTAACCCTGGGAATTTCCGAAAATCCTTTTTCATGCCGCTCTGGAACCATTACAGAGTACTTAGAATAAATTCAACAATATACAATGTGTAAATAATGGGAACCACAAGATCCGGTATGATTTGGCTGTGTAGAGGTCCCGGGTTGGATTTGGGTTTTGGATCCGATTAGGGTTTGAGGCCGGATTAGAGTTTTAAGTTGGGCCAGGTTATTTCGAAATACTGAGTCCTCCTCTAATTGAAAGCCTAGGTCTCATCTACATTATATAAATTATCATTGTCAGAGCGGATGACAAAATTAGGTGTCTACACTCATTCCTTGGAACGGAGGTAGTAAGGGGCAAATCTTATGTGATAACTCCAAGAAATAAAGGCAGTATGGCCACCCCAATTCCCATCATTTATAGAGTAGTTCGAAAAATTCTTAAGAGTCATGCCAAAATGAGGCTAATGAAGGAGACCACCACTCAGTAATAAAGGTGAAGGAAAATCCCTTGCATGAATCCACACTAGCTTCGCGGGGCAACAATCTAATATCTCTTCTGAAGAGCCTCCAGAGCATTCCTTGGAAGGAGGGGAACTATGCTTTTTCTTTTTTTCTTTTTCTTTCTTCTTCTTCTTTTCCTTTTCCTTTTTTTTTTTTTTTTTTTTTTTTTTTGCTGGTGTGGAACCCTTGAAGCTGCCTGAGTTTACAGTTCAGGCCCAAGGTAAGCCACATAAAACATTCCCCACCCTCTTGTAATGCTTCATTCGTAGAGACTTGAACCTAAGACCCCGTGACCAAAGAAAATTGTCATTTTTTCTTATTTTTCTAACATCAGTCTCCTTAAATGAAGGAAATCCTTTACTGAAATTATTGAGCTTGAATCAAAATCAAAATCCATAGCGGAGTCCTCTAACATAGGCTCTTGTCCATCAATCTCAGCAGAGACTATAGCAATCTCTCCTATTTCAACCGATCCACTTCATTAGTGATCTGTAGGAATACATTTGTCCTTTGCAAATTTCAACAACTTAGGTGTTTTATAGAGGACTTACAGAGAGAGAATTATTGTTTATGGAGTTTAGTGGATGTGAAAGTTAGATGATGAATCTTTTAGGACATGACCCTTCTATTGAGTATTGTTGATTTAAAAAAAAAAAAAAAAAAAAAAAAATCCATAATATATGGTTTTGAGATGTGATAAACATAAGCATAAAATAATACATATGCAAACCAAAAGAGGATGTGGTTTCTTAGTGGATCACTTCAACCAAACCATGTAAAGTCTAAACCAAATCATAATCTAAAATTGGCCGACCAAACAATATTTCTCCATTATCACCACCAAAAATTCAATACTCAAATCAATGAGAAAGGGTCCCCCATGAGGTGAGCATTAAGAGAGAAATAATAATGAACCCAACCCAACTTTCCATTCCATTAATTATGTACTAAAGAGATACCCCCACAACTCAATATGATATTCTCAACTCACATAAAATGACACAAAAGAGTTATGTTTTTTTTCTGTTTTTTTTTTCTTTTTTTTTTTTTTTTTTTTTTTTTTTTAAGAACAAGCCAAATTAAACAGAGCTCCTATTGTTTCTTTGACCTAATTCTTTATTGAAAATGCCTTGAAGCAAATCTCCCTTTCGTTTCCCAAATTTCATGCACTTTGTCTTATTGCTTGGTTATTAATTCCACCCAACTTTTAGTATCTTAACCTTTTCCTTTTGCCATTATCTTTTCAATACATTTATTATTAAATAATAACTTGGAGCCCCCCTGAACCATTAATTTGGTCATCATCACAATGATGGTACAAAGCAAGAGTTGGAGCTCTACCTCATATAAAGAAATTATTATTATGGATTAACATACACGATATCCATACATAAATTTTTATAAATTAATCACAATCGGTATAGTCGATTTGGAATCAAATGGGCTGATTTCGACCAAATTGATTCTATGAATTTTATGTAGGATTAAATCCGGTCAAGTTTGGTCGAAATCCACCAAGTCAAAACATTTTTTGACTAATTCCAAATTGAATCCACCTGGATTAAAGGGAGATGGATCCTGTAACCAACGAGTTTTGAGATTTTAAAACCTTTCCAATAGATGCTTATGGGGTTAAGTCATCAAATAAGCCAGGAAAGAGGATGTTCTATATCTCTACGACCCTACCCGATGGTTGAATTGATCATATCAACTCCAATAGAAAAGGAATCAATCATCAAGAGTTTTCACACTGAGAGAGAGAGAGAGAGAGAGAGAGAGAGAGAGAGAGAGAGAGAGAGAGAGAGAGAGAGAGAGAGAGAGAGAGAGAAGAGAGATTGAAGTCAACTTTTTGTTTTATAAAAAAAATGGATAGGTCACAATCTTCATATGATGTACCTTGGAACTAGGGATCAAGTTCCTACAAAAGAAAAAAAAAAAAAAAACCTAAGATTAAGTATTGATACTTCTTAAGAGCCCTCTTAAAAAAAAAAAAAAATAGAGGATTTTCTTAAGAGGCAACGTGGAACCAGTAAGGGGAATATATGCGGAAGCATCAACAGGGATGGGATTTTCACCTTTCATGAGAAATGGGATGGTCATTCCATCCCCTGTGTCTGGTACAGAGCCACGCTGCCTTTTAGGCTTCTTTTTCCAAAAAAGAAAAAAAAAATTGAGTTCGTATCGAGTTGCATAGCATATACTAGTGTCTCCTATGTCATTCTCTTCCCAAAATAAGGGGTAAATACGTCATTTCATAGGAGGGCAGAAGAGACACAAGGAGGCGCTTGTACGCTATGCAGCTTGGTAGCGTTCTTTCTCCCAAAAAATAACTAAGACATTTCTAAAACAATAAATGCTACCTAAGACTTGGGTGAAACAAGTGATGGTTTAACCTTACCGTTCAACAGATTAGCAAAAGGAAAACATTTTTCCAAAGGCTATTCTGGGTTGAGTACTTATTAATTTAGCAAGATCATTGACTAGTGCTCTCAACGCTTTTATTATGAGAAACACCCCAATGGTTCTTGAATATCCCCAACGGCTTTCGGACCTGGAGAAAGAGTTCATGAACTCTCAAAGTGGATTTTTGTATTGACAAGTTTTGTGTTTTAAACTTGATAGAGGAATAACCTCATTTTTTTTTTCTTAAATGGAAAAATAATATGGAAATCTTTGCTATTGAATATCTAGGCCATGTGCTAAATTTCAAACAAAAATTCAATTTGGGTGCCTAAGATGGAAGGGACATGGGGACTTTTCCAGAGGAAGAGAGAAGCAGACACAATGTTAGGCACAACACTAGTATGCCCAGCCTTTACCAAAATTCAATATATCCTTTCATATGCAATCATGTCCTCTCATATATGTCCATAAACACATTCAGTAGTCTCCATACACCTACTATGTAATCTCATTTTTTAATCCCTCATTTTGTCATGTGGTGAATTCTGATTGATCTCAAATTTAAATGCAAGTAAAGGACTTTGAGTCCACCTATCTACATATGTTAAGCCCCAAATATTTAAACTTATTTATTTTACATTTATACCCTTAATATTTTTCACAAAAAGAAAGGGTCTTCCTTTAGGTAACCATGGTTGGCAACACATGGACTATCACCATTATGAGTTTTTCCTTCCTCCCAAATGTAAGGAGGGGCAATAATGGTATTATTGAGTCTCGACTGACATTGAAAGGGGGGTGAAACAATGTATAATTATTTTTTTTTTTTTCTGGATGTACATGTTGACAAAGCATAGTCACTCCTAGGTGTGCGCACCCATTTTACAACTCACACACACTCCAATAATAATATAAAATCACAATGGATCCACACGAACAACACAACAATTTTGATGATTTTTAGTAATAAGCTTACATCCCCAGAGCAGGACCAAGTAGCTCAATCCAGGCAGAAGAGTTATGCTAATGTCAGAAGGAAGCATCTGGAGTTTGATGTCGAAAACAATGTATTCTTACGGATCTCCCCAGTCAAAGGGGTGATGTGGTTCGACAAAAAGGGAAAGTTGAGTCCTAGGTATATGGGACCTTATGACATTTTGGAGATGATAGGAGTAGCAGTATACCAGATAGCCTTGTCACCAGAATTGGAAGGCACCCATAATATCATCCATGTATCCATGCTGAGGAAGTACATACCTAACCCAACTCACGTCTTGATGTACGTACCCTATGAGTTGGATGAGAATTATGCCTACGTAGAGTTCCTAGAGAAGATTGTTGACCGAAAAGACCACATCATCCACAATCGTACTGTTTCATTCGCCAAGGTGAAATGGATGAACCACCCAGAGCAAGAAGCCTCTTAGGAGTGAGAAGATGAAATGAAGATGCAATATCCTGAATTGTTTGACTTACCAAGTACATTCACTTTCGAGGATGAAATTCTTGTAAGGTGGGGGAAATGTTATCCTCGTACCTTATCCGATCTAATTTGAACTTTTGTGATAGATCTCGAAACTGGAGATACGGAGTACCAATGGGTTTTGGATCGCTGTAGCTCATTGCAAGAAGGGAAGAGATGACCCCACTTGCTTATGCATTTCATATCAGTCAACTGAAGAGGACTCAAGCCTTCCTACCCCAAGCGGTGAGTGACCTGACACCTCCCTAACCGAGCCCCGGTACGTACCAAAATTTCCTATAGTACATACCCGTAACATGGGGCAACTCCCTATAGGAGGACCAAGTGGGGACAACAAGCATTCATGACCATCGAAAACAAGGACATCGGAAACTGGTGTCCCACTGTGCTGTCAAATAGCTTTCGATGCCCGTGGACCCCACCACCTGCATCGTGACTAGGTCTGGATGACTCCACACACTCTCCCACACCCTTCCTCATGACTTGTACATCCTATGAATCTAAGGAGGTGGGTTCATGTGTCTCGAATTATGGAATAACCTACTTGGACTAGACAAAGGACCAGCCAACCAGGCCCTAAATAATCCACCTACTATGAATATGAGTAGTGAATTGATTTCTCAATCCTCATTTGTCCAAAACGTGGGAGAGGAAGAGGAGAGAGGGAAAAGGAAGAAGGAAGGAGGCTTGGAAGCTCCCGGCTACGCACCTTGTTGTCGGAAACTTGCTGGAGGTAGGTGCCATCTTTCCCTACCACGCTCTTTTCTTCATTTTGAGCTTGTACATTGAAGCAAGGGAGTGAACCATTGTGTTGGAGGGTTACGCCTTGACCCCGGCACCTCTCGAAAGTCGGGTGAGTGTACATTTCACTCTCGCATGTGATTGTCGAGCTCAAACCAATCCGGGTGAGCTCTGGCAACAACCTTGACCAAGTGACTAGTTAGGGTTTCGATCTTTGGATCGTCGTGTCTCCGGTGGAATCGGGATTTATTTATCTTAAAATGAAGGTGGGAAGACGCTTTACAAACTCCATAGAACAAACCCCAGTAATTGAGCCCGAGCTGGAAAGCCTCAAATACTATGTACCATTTTTGTGAACCCACGAAAAACAGCATGGGTAGGATCCGGTGGCTTATTTCCTGTGAAGCCCAAGGTCTTGGGAGTTCTCTATTGGGTCTACCAGAAATATCAGTGGTGTTTTCGATGGAACTCTTCCCTATATCCGGTGACCTTCCCAAAACTTTCAAAGTTGATAGTACCTATACCCTTTGGGGGTAAGTCCTATGGGTCCCCTCTGATGTTTCTGACATGTGTTGAAACCCGACTTCCTTTGTACATAGGATGAAGACAAGCACGTACCACGAGATCGGAAGTGAGTGAACACCGGTTGATACACTTGGAACCCGATCCAACCAAGTACAACCAAGGTGAGGGATGGTAGACTTTTATTTTGTGGAGTGTTTACTATTATAGAAATTTCTCACCTATGTTAGAAATCATAAATGCTCTATAATTGTTAATTTCATATGTGAATATGACAACATGTTTATTTATTGAATTTTTATGCCTATGAAATTGGAAATTATGATATGTGATGTATGTTGAGTTGTGCGATGGGATTCGGTATGGCCGAGGTGATTCCAAGACTGTGATCGTTGTGTGTATGATTCATGCATTGAGTATGTTCATTAGATTTAGATATAGTCATGGATTATACTTTGTGGCCGATGGTGATTCTGGTATTGTGTACTCCGGGACTATACTTGGAAATTGATGCGATATGACCAATGAATGATTTTGATATCGTATTCCATACTAACTGTAACATTATGTAAAGCATATAGGATATTTGTGGTTAGGTGATATTCTCTATACTACGTCTCCTTGCCAACAAGGAGTAAGGTGTAGGATAACCCAATAGTGGTATGTTCGGTGAACCTCTCCGGAATGCCATACCCATGGTACAATGTGATTGTTATCGGAGGTGGGAACTAGTTTAGCATGGCCAATGATGATTCCGGTGTTGTGACTGTTAGGAGGGGTTATCAGGGGTTTGCTAGGTGACCAATGGTCGCACTCCGGAATCGGCAAGCTCCTAATCACGACCAAGGTTTGTATCACTAGGTGACCAATATGCGAGTTCTGAGACCAGGGATACAACCTAATGTGTCGTAGTAGCATTTATCAAACTTAGTTGTATGTTAGGTGGATTAATAATAAAATAAATTGCATCATTGGCATCATGAACTATGTGTTTACTTTATGCACTCATGTTATCATGGATAACATATATGTGTGTTTTGAGTGTGCATGAACCGCATCCCTCACTGAGCTAGTTGGAGCTCACCCCTCATAAATGTTGCTTTTTTAAATGATGATGTAGGTACCATGATGCCTCTGGGTTGTGACTCTACTTCCTCCAGACCTGAGTATAGAGTGACGGACTGGTGGATACCAGAGGCTGAAGAGCACGACCAGGACTGTGCATGTGACAGTTATGCCTATTCGGCACCTTGAGAGGTTCGGTTGCCCTTTTGATATTTTGATACCGAACTGAATTACGATATTCTTATTATACTTAATATATGTATGTGATACCCTACTTTTAAAACCTGGTTTACTTACATGGTTGACCCGATTTAACCATACAGGACCCGAACCAGAGAGGGTTAAGGTGGGTTCCCTATGGACCATGATGGCAAGGGTGACTTTGAACACAAGTTGGCCAAACAAGTCTGAGTCAGTGCCAAAGGAAACGGGTGTACCCAAGCCATGTACATACATATATCATAAGGCCATGTACGAGTAATGCTAGTATATAGCCATCCTAAAGTGTATACATAGTATATATCTTGTGCCGAGAGTGAGATACATGTTAAGAGTTGAATTCTATCGAAATCTCAATTGTTTGGCTAAGTTTTGACCAACAGGTGGGCGGTCACAAGTGGGCGAACCCGCCCACCAGTGTGACCCACCCATGTAGTTACTAAATATTGTCTAGTATAAATAGTACTTATTGTTTTTCCTTTTTCTCATTTAATGCCTCAAAGAGTGGGTGAGAAAAGTAAAGAAGAGAGAGAAAAGAAAGGAAGAAAAGAGAACGAAGAAGAAGAAAGGAAAAGAAAAAGAGGAATAAATGATTTTAAGCGACGTCGAGGTTTGATCTTCTCATTCCGGCACCGGAAAAATGATCCCCAACACGAGACCTACGATTTGAGGTAAGTGAAGATTATACTTCTTAAACTTTCACAAAACCTCAAGTGAAACCCTTGATTTGGGTAGAGTTTCTTGAGATCTTATTAATCCCACTTGAGATGATGAATCTAAGGTTTAATAGATGGTCTACGTGTTGATTTTGAATGTTTAAAGAAGTGTTTGCAAGATTTGAGAAGCATTGGTGATTTCTTGAGTTAAGAGGTGATTTTGGGGTTTTGGAAGAGTTCTTGAGCAAAGAAGGTAAGATTTCTTTTCAATCCTCAAATCTAACTTAGATCTAGGTTAGAATCATCTTATGAGACCTTAGATATGTGGAAAATGTGATTGGGACAACCCTATTTGGTTTTCCCAAGGTTGAGGAGTGTTTTAAGAGAGAAAACCAATTTTCGCACCAATAGGTGGGCGAAGTCCGGCGGCCGAAACAGCCCACCTGTAGGGGCCCGCCTGTTGAGGCAGAGCCCTAATTCCAATAGGTGTGCGAAGACCGATGGGTGAACCCACCCACCTGTTGGGGCAAAACCTTAATACCAACAGGCGGGCGAGGACCGGTGGGCTATCTGGCCCGCCTGTTGAACCAGTGGGTGAGGACCGGTGGGTTATCTGGCCCACCCGTTGAACTAGTGTGCGAAGACCGATGGGCTATCTGGCCTGCCTATTAGACCGGTGGGCGAAGACAGATGGGCTGTCTGGCCCACCTGTTGGCCCACCAGTCAGATTTTTGAGCCTGAATGGGCCCAAAACAGGCGGGCAACCTTCTTTTATGATTTTAAACATTAAACCTCATTAGTTTTGACCCCAAGGTGGTGAAATGCTAACCTCATTCGCTTATGATAAGTTCCACTAGAATTTACGTTTCTCACGTCGGATCTCACCCGTATCGAACGTGAGCTTTTGTACCCAACAAGTAAGTGGGGAGAGGAAATTTGACTTTATTTTAAGGCGTGCTTTCACATCATTAAATTGTATCTAGACTAGCTATGTCATCATGCAAAATTTTATGTAGATTAGTCATCCTCGTATGCCATTCGCACGCATTGCTTGTGCATTCTAAACAAATGATTTATGATATGTGTGTTGTACTTTACATTCTCAATGCTAAGTGATTGACGTGCTTATGTGATGAATGGTTGGATACTGTGCATGATGCATTATTAGACTAGATGCCGTAGTCGGTTTGAAAACGAGTGCATTGGTGGCCTGTGGTATGGGATGCGATGGCACTATGCAATCGTAATTTATCATATAGGAGCATGCGGTTTAGGATTATCATTCTCTGTGCTACAACCCTTCCCAACAGGGGTTGAGGTGTTTGGTTATCACTTGGGGGGAAGCAGTGGTCACGATTGTCGGGGCACTGTGGCAGTTAGACACACGCCTGGCTGGTCATTAGGACAGTCGGTAACCTCAGTGGTATATTCAAGAGGGCCAATCGTACTGCTTTTAAATTACCGGGGTCGGCACCTTTACATTTCTATCATTTATTTTTATGTTGAGAGCTGTGGTCGGCATGCTTTACTTTTTTGAATACTCACGGTGGGCCCTCTCTGACAACGCTATGGGCGTATCACAGGATAGAGTTCGTGACTCATACCTGGGCATATGCGCACTGTGGTTGTGAGTAGCACATAACCTAAGACTTAGTAATGTTGTTCAGGTGGATAAGATTTAAAATGAATTGCATTGTATGTAGTGCATATGGATGTGAATGTTTGTGTGGTCTTTTTTTCACTTATTGAGCTAGTGAGCTCATCTCACGTGCATACCTCTTTTAGATGATTTTACAGGTCACCCGCCTGAAGATCAGGAGTCAGGTCCCACAGTCGAGTTTCCTGTTAAGGATTGGTGGGTCCCTGAGGAGTATGAGCACGATGCTGATTGTATGTGCGAGGGTTGTGCTTCAGGGCCGCAGTAATGACACCGTACATGATTTTGCTTTTTGATTTTTGATGACCTCCCCTTTGTGTACTTGATATGTAAATTGTTATTCTTTTTGTGTAAATATCATGCTTGTGGACCCACATGTACTTAGCTATATACTACAATTTGGGTATCAAGTATATTGGGGATATTTACAGGTAATTTAAGTCTTTCGCTGAACTTTTAAACACATAGCTTAGATGTGGGTATGCTGTGGTGAGGTACTATATCAGATGATCCTAGCAGGTTTTGGATTAACCAAAGTTAACTCGGTCACCGATCCAGTTCTGTGTGAACGAGGCGTGACAATGGTGGTATCAGAGTGTGATGCTCTATCCACTCACAGCTTACCATTTAGACCTCATAAAATCTATAATAGGAAATGGGATTGGGTAAATGTAAAACATTTTAAAGAATTAAAAGTAAAAAAAAAATGGTTGCATTTAATTATTGCATTTCATGGCATGCATGAGAGAAATTTTTCTTGGAATAAATAAAAGATTAATTATTTGATTGCAAAACCCATCGATTACAGATTTAACAAAATTTTGGCAGCATAACAACGCTGAAACAAGATTTTGTAAAATTTTCAAATAGATGCACCTAATAGACAACATACATATATGAATAGGCATAATCAATAAAGGCTAACTAACATTGTTACAACCGAATTACAATAAGTTTATCAAGCAGAAAAAACTAACTAAAAGTCACCAACAACATCATAATACCACACTAGCAAGTCCAAATTACAGAGAAAAGTACAAAAAAAAGTCCACCATAAATACATAAACAACATAGAGACAAGTAAAAAGCTGATTAGGATAGGCAAGCTAAGTTCTCAGAGACCCTCGTCATCATCTAGCTCTACTACTCCATCCCACCTAGGACTCAATTTAACATTGAGCCGATGGCTGTAGTAATCAAACCTCACATTCACTAGTTGCACATCCCTTTGGAGTCGGGTAAAGTCTGCTGAAATAGTATTGGCCATTATATCCAAATCCTCGCTCAATCTTAGGAAGGAATTCTCTAATGCAGCCTACCTTTCTAAGATATTTTCCTCTCTAGTAGCACTCTCATCTAGTCTTCTCAGAAGCTGATCTTGCCCATCTTTTAAGGCCCTCATGCTAGTCACCATGCTCTCAAAGTCAAATGCATCACTCTCAGGTGGTGGGGCTCTATGCTGTGGGTCTGTAGCCTTAGCAAAGTTAGGATAGCATATCTCAAATCAAGAGGCTCTTCCTTGATGATATCCTCATCCAGAAAGTCCTCCTCCTCGAATTGAGGAACATAATCCTTGTCCTCCTCACTATTCTCCTCCTCCTTCATGTGGACATCCTCCCTGTTCCTACCTCCTTGAGCTCCTGCCCTCTAAGGCACATCCATAAGAGCTTGGAGACCCATCCTGCGTAGGTTTTCCCTGCTAAATTTGTCCGTTGGAGTCTTTCCCTCTTCACCACTCAAATCCACCCCAAAGAACTCGAAAACCCTAATGAGGGTCCTACCATATGGGAAACCTCCATCCTCAGGATGTGTGGCATGATGCTCCATAGTCTTAAGTATAATGTAGGGCAAGCATAAATGCTCAGCACCTCCCTCCAAGGCCTTGTAGATGCAAAAGGCTATGTGGGCTGCCATGAAGCTCACTTGGTTCCTATGACCTCCTCTAGGGAGCAAATTAAACTGAACCAAGTGAGAAAATACACGAGCCTCAGGGTTGTATGTCGCCTTGGAATCCGGACGTACCTTGCTGCCACTAATGGTCTCGTAAATGTGGTCCTGCATCTCCGAACTTAAAGATGGGACCACGGGCTTACTCTTTGGGGGGCTATAGAATTGATGCCCAACTGATGACATATCTAAAATACTAGCAAGAGTGTCCACAGTCAAATGAATGTTCCCCCCTTTCACCATGCTAGTGATTGAGTACTCCCCATACTGGCAAGAGTCCTCCAAATTACAATAAAATCTTCGAACAAGGTGTTCATAGCATGGGTGGTCAATATTAAGGATGTATTGTCAAGCCAGTGCAGTAAATCTCTCTTGTAGTTGAATCTTATTGAAATCACAAGCTACCACCGTTTTCTCCATCATTACAGACCTTTTTAGGAAGGTCTTCCAATTCGTTGCTGCCCTCATACTCCAGAAGAGTCTCTCATCATAGTCTAGAAGATCTATGGGGGCATGTCCTTGTTGCCTTGTGCGGATAGCTGAGGAACTAGTCCCTACACTTTTCTTTTTTGAAGTTGTGGCCCTACGTCTATTAGAAGAGAATGCAGGTTCCTTACCCTTGCGAGAAGACATCTTAGTAAGAAAAGAGAAGAAATAGTGATAAGTAAGAATGTTGCATGACAAAGGAAGTAAACAGGAGGGTGAGCAAGCACATGTAAATGCACCCAAATACATAATATAGATCATTATAAAAAGAGGGGTGATTAAGCCATAGAGAAATGAATAGAAGGAAATCCCCAAACATGACATCCACTAGCATGTTGTAAAATAGAAGAGTAACAAAGGAGTATAAAGCATGGCAAGGGAGAAGTGATGGAAAGCCTCATAAGAATTTCCTCAAGGGGGTAATTAGTGTCAAATGGTAGAAAGTCCCCAATGTTAATGTACAAGTTCAATCCAAGAGAATGAAAATCCCATAAAAGTATGGAACTTGAAGCTTACATGTCAATGATAGTAATACCTATCATTATACAACCAAGAATATGCAAAAAATTTCTATTATGACATTGAAGCACAAGGAATGAGGGAGAGATTTCCATTTTTGGAGAGAAAAAAAAATTTCATGATCATAGGGGTCATCGAGGCATACAACCAACAAGTGTAAGTCAAATATCATTGCACCAACAATTAATGGTAAGTGATTCAAAGTTGTTCACAAGTATGGAACGAAGTGAAGAGAATCATAGAAACCCTAAGAAAAAAAAAATTTCAAGAAACCTAACACAAAAGAGATGGATTTTCATAGAAATGAGATGGAATTACAAGCATATACAAGTTGCCATGATCCTTCCAACAATGTAAGTGCAAATCAAGGATAAGAAATCCCAATTGAGTTGTTAATTAGGCAGAAAATAGAAGAAATAGAAGAAAACCCTAAATTGGAGGAATTAGGGCACGGTTTGGGATTTTCTCTCATAGATTGGTTAGTAAATCCCAAAACTATGAATGAGACACAAAGGAAGCATCATATTCTCATGGAATGACTATTCTATGGAAAGAGCCATGAAAGAAGTCAAGTTTTGGGAAGTATGGATGGATTCAACACCTAAAATATATGTTCCAAGAAGAGAAATGGAGAAGAGACTTACTTGAGAGTGAAACGTGCTTGAATCTTTCAAAATCCGTGGAATCGTTGAATGAAATCGTGAGTGGATGCACCGGGTGGCACAATAGCTCGAACCTACAGGGAGAAAGAGAGCTCGACCAATAGAGAGAGTATACCTGCTGCTATTGAGAAAAGAAAGATTCATTTCATATTTAGAGAAGTGAAATCCTATGACTTCGGTAGTTAAGTAAGGTATTGGGGATGGGATAAAGCCTTTCTTTCGAGGCGATGTTCGCAGATGTTGACACTAGGTTCGACTCAAGGTTTGGAGGTGAAAGACGTTAATGCTAAACCTATTCCCCTGCAGAGTGAGGCTCCCTTCTTAATATTAATAGGGGTTTACTTCGAAAAGTATGTTACCAACTGAAGGCAGTTAACACAGGGGTTTTGGGTGGCTACAACTGTAGTTTAGAAACTTGGGTACGAGACAAAAGTTGGGTATCAACAAGAGAAGTTCTGAATCCAACGCTTTGGACTAAGACTTTGAGGCAAGGGGAAAAAAATTCTAGACTGAAAGAAGTAGTTCTGAGAGAATCAAGGAAAGCTTCTTCAACAAGTCCCTCATCCGCTTCGAAGGCAGAGGAAAGGGAAACTTAACTTAGATCAAATACCGGGATCGGAAAGTCTTTAAAGCAACCGAATCTTCAACCTGAAAAGCAACCTCCCGTCAAGGGAAGGGCTTACAGCAATACTAAACTACTCGTTTAATAGGGATGGGATAGGTGCAAAAGCTATTCAACTTAGCCAGAAAGCTTGGCTCAAAGAAAATAGGAAAGCCTATTTCTTAGTTTCTAGAGTTTGTTCAGGAAAGTAAAATCTCTAACTTCAAGTTGAAAACAGATTCAATTCCATTTAATTCTGGATCTATTCCAAATATACAGATTGTGCTGAAGATTCAAAACCTTTCTTCTTTCCTTTTTTTTATAAAAAAAAGATCAAAAACAAATTCCAATGGATTTAACTTATTTCTTCGATAAATAATGAATCCTTTTCTAGAATGGCTCACTATCATTTTTAGATCTTCTAGGCCAAGATCTTTGATTTCCATAAGATCTTCTTCACTCACTCTCCCGGCGGATGGGTAATACCCGGAATAGCTATTTATGATACTATGCAATTTGTGCCACCAGATGTGTATACAATATGCATTGGGATTTGCCGCTTCAATGGATCTTTTATCGTGGTCGGAGGAGAAATTACCAAACGTATAGCATTCCCTCACGCTTGGCGCCAATGAGTTTTTTTATTTGTATTTGAGAAAAAAAAACTATGCCTTGAGTTGAGCCTAAGAGTAGAAGATAGGAGAAATGAAGAACAAAGAGGCTTAAAAGCCTCCTCAGGTTGGACTGGAGGGCCCCGACCCTGGTCGCCCACCGGTAGGAAAAAAAATTAATTATAAAATAAAATAATAATAATAATACATTATTAACAATAATAAAGGAAATAATAATAACACAAAAAATCGAGCGGGGGGCTGCACCCCCTACACCCCCTTGCAACCCCCACGGCCCGCTAACCAGCTAGCAGGACCGTCGTCCTACTTGTCGAAGCACTAGCATAGTACTCTTGGGGCTAAGCTGTGGCTGGATGCAAGACATCATACACTACAATACCCCATGTTTTGGCATATAATTATGTGGCCAGGTTGAAAGTTTAAGGTCAATCTAAGAGTGTGTGAACCATATAGTGAAATTGATTTCATGGGCTATGTCATAGAATGGGAAATAATTATGTGCTTATGTAAATTCTAAGGTACTTAACCAATGTTTTATGTACGGAATGATCCAGGTGCAAGGACATGATGGTATGCACTAGATCCGGTAGCAATGCTCGAGGAACCTCACATCGACCACCAAATCCTCGAAGGTCCCGCTCTGTGGGGGAAACCCCACTTCCACAACCTCAAGAAACCCTTGACCAAGGTGACCACACTTCCGGATCCTCCACCTGTCATCACTCTGAGTGATGTTGCAACCATAGTCCAATAGTCACAGCAAGCCTTCCAGCAACAAATGCTCCAGCAGCAATAGGCATTTATGGCTGCTATACAACAACAGTTAGACCTTCCTCAACCTAGTCAACATCTTCGGATAATTACGCCACAAGACCCACCTGTAGGGTCTAGTATGGGACCACAAACTGGAGAAGCACCACTTGGTACGACACCACATGAGCAAGCCGGAGGTACACCTCTAATTCTGCCACTCAGCACTCCTCCATTTATGGTGCCCCCTCCGTACCCTTACTATTCGACATATGCACCCAATTACCCGTCGACGAATAATACGACAAAGGTAGTGGAATCTTTCAAGAGGAACTTACCACCTGTATTCTCTAAGGTAATCCTCTAGAGTTGGACTAGTGGATCTAAGAGCTGGAAAAGATATTTGAGGTAATTGAGTGCACTGAGGCACAGAAGCTTATTTGTGCAGGGCTATAACTCAAAAATGAAGCCAACTCTTGGTCAAGCCTCTAAGCCTATATTGTTTGCCGCACATCCGAAGCCCACATGGGAGTAGTTTAAGGAGTTATTTTTGACAAACCATTACCCTCGTAGCTTTAGAGACCATAAAGAGACGGAATTCATGGCCTTGACTCAAGGGAATAAGACTATCCTTGAGTATCAGTAGTAATTTGAAAGATTGTTCCATTTTACCCCTAAGCATATGAGGTAAGCTGAGGAAAAGGCTGCAAGGTTTCTGAAGGAATTAAAGGCATCTATTGGGTCAGTGCTCGAGGTCTTAGATTTGACGGATTATAACCAGATTGTGCAAAAGGCTAAAACCATGGAAGATAAGCAGAAGGGAGAACAATCCCTCACACCTGGATTGTGGAAGAGGACTAATCCATTTCTGGACATGGGCAACTCATCCAAGGTATACCATGGGTCGTATAGTTCTGGGCCTACATATAGGCAGCCCTATAGGCTATCTGGCTACCTTCTTCGACCAGCTGGTGGTCTGGGCTCTACATCTTTTCGTCCGAACACTAGTATGATGCCTACAGTCACAAGGGCACCCCATCCCCCATCTACATCAGGTCAAGTACAAAGGGTCCATGCCCCAATTTCGACGTCACAGAGCCGTTGCTTTAATTGCCACTCATATGGGCATTTCTCCAAAGACTGTCGAGTCAAACCAGCCTTACCATCCAGTCAGCCCTCTATGTACAGTCCTCCCTTAACTCGAGGGAATCAACCGCAAGGAAGAATATATGCCTTATCAGCTGAGGAAACTGAGGCCAGCACAGAAGTGGTAGCAGGTACATTTTAATTTTAAATTTTCCTTATGCTAAATTTTGATGACCTGCTATACGTATATGCATTGTTGCACTAGGTATTCTACCTGTATCGGGTATACCAGCCTATGTCTTATTTGATTCAGGAGCTACACATTCATTCATATCTAAGAGATTTGCTGAGAAACTTGTTAGTATGCCTACAGGCAAAGTTACACAGTTGAAGGAGGTGTATGGGTCATGCCCAGTTAAAATCAGTGGAAAGAAATTGGATGCACAACTCATCAAATTCAACATGCAGAATTTTGACGTTATACTGGGCATGGATTGGTTGTCGACCCATCGAGCAAATGTGATGTGTGTCGAAAAACTAATTAGGGTGACAAATGATGAAGGGAAAGAACTGGTATACCAAGCAGATAAAATAAAACAGGCTAGAAAGGCCCTCATCTCTGCTCTTCAAGCGGTAAAGTTGTTGAAAAGTGGATGTCAGGGTTACTTAGCATCGGTATTTAATGTTGATGCAAAGGTTACACCTCTAGAAGAGGTAGAGGTGGTTAAAGAATTTCCCAACGTCTTTCCAGATGATCTGATGTAGCTACCACCTGATAGAGAGTTAGAATTTTCTATAGACTTGAATCCTAGAGCAGCTCCAGTGTCTAAAACTCCATACAGGATGGCACCAGCCGGATTGAGGGAGTTACAGACGCAGTTGCAAGAATTATTGGAGAGGGGGTTTATTCGCCTAAGTGTTTCACCTTGGGATGCCCCAGTATTGTTTGTCAAGAAGAAGGATGGCAATTTGGGTATGTGCATCGATTATCGGGAATTGAATAAGCTAACCATTAAGAATCGGTATCCATTGTCACGCATTGATGATTTGTTTGACCAACTACAAGGTGCAAAGGTATTTTCAAAGATAGACCTTAGATCAGGCTATTATCAGCTCAAAATAAGAGCGGCGACATACCCAAGATAGCTTCTCAGTATGGTCACTATGAGTTCCTAGTGTTATCTTTTGGGTTAGCCAATGCACCGGCAGCATTCATGGATTTAATGAATCGAGTATTTCACGATGTCCTTGATAAATGGATAATTATTTTATTGATGACATCTTGATCTACTCTAAGATGGAAGAGGATCACACTCAACACCTGAGGATGGTATTACAAAGGCTGAGAGAACAACAATTGTTTGCCAAATACAGTAAGTGTGAATTTTGGCTTAAGTAAGTTGGATTCCTAGGACACGTAGTGTATAAGGATGGAATCGAGGTGGATCCTGATAAGGTGAAAGCAGTAGTAGAGTGGGAAAACCCCAAGAGCGTTACAGAAATTAAAAGTTTTTTGGGTTTAGCTGGGTACTACCGGAGCTTCATTAAGAATTTTGCTCGGATCTCAGCACCAATGACTAAGTTAACCAAAAATGGGGTAAAATTTGAATGGATAGAGGAATGTGAGAAGAGTTTTTAGGAATTGAAGAAATGGTTGGTGTCAGCCCCTATGTTGACCATCCCTGAAGGTACAGGTCGAATGACAGTTTACATTGATGCTTCTAAGGTCGGGTTGGGTTGGGTTCTCATGCAACGCGGTAAGGTGATAGCATATGCATCCCGAAAACTAAAGGAATATGAGAAGAACTACCCCACTCATGATTTGGAACTAGCCACAGTTATTTTTGCTCTAAAGATTTGGCGACATTATTTGTATGGGGAGAAGTGTGAGATATACAGTGATCACAAAAGCCTTAAGTACTTTTTCACCTAAAGAGATTTGAATATGAGGTAGAGGAGATGGTTCGAGCTCATGAAGGATTATGACTGTGACATTGAGTATCATCCTGGCAAGGCTTATGTAGTGGCAGATGCGTTGAGTCAGAAGGCACAGACTGTGTCACTCTCACACTTAGCAGTCAGCCCACAACTTGTACAAGAGGTGATGCTAATGGATGAAACCCTCTTATATGAAGGAGCAACCTTAGAGATTGAACATCAACTAGAAAACATTAAATGGTTAACTGTATCCCTGGCAGCTCTATAGGTGCATCCGTCTATTAGGCAAGAGGCGATAATGAAACAACCTTTGGATCCTGAGTTACAACGGATCAGAGTTAAGATTCAAGAGCAAACAATGAATAACCCTGATTTCGTTTTAGCCAGCGACGGGGCATTATTGTTTCGAGGTAGGTTGTATGTGCCCGATGATTTGGAGATACAAGACAAGATAGTGCAGGAAGCATATAGCTCTGAGTACTCACTCCACCCAGGAAGTACAAAGATGTATAAGGACCTCAAACAAACTACTGGTGGCCAAACATAAAAATCACAATAGCCCTATATGTGGCAACTTACCTTACATGCCAAAAAAGTAAAAGCTGAGAGGCAACGACCTTAGGGTACTCTTCAGCCACTCCCAATTCCAGACTGGAAGTGGGATAGGATTATGATGGACTTTGTCACCAGACTACCATGCACGCTTAAGGGGATGGATATGATTTGGGTAATAGTTGATCGGCTTACTATGACTGCTCATTTCATTCCCATCAAGACCAAGTTCTCTATGGCCAAGTTAGCACAACTTTATATGGATAACATAGTGCGCTTGCATGGAGTGCCAGTGAGCATTGTGTCAGATAGGGACCCAAGGTTCACTTTCAGATTTTGGAAAAGTTTTCAGCATGCTTTGGGATCACAAGTGAACTTGAGTGCTGCTTTTCACCCACAAACTTCTGGTCAGTCAGAGCGAACCATGCAGATATTAGAAGACATGCTAAGGGCATATGCAATGGAAATGAGTGGTAGTTGGGAAGAATATATACCTCTTATGGAGTTTTCCTATAACAACAGTTATCAAGCTACAATTGGGATGGCTCTATATGAGGCATTATATGGTAGGAAGTGTAGAACTCCTCTGTATTGGAATGAGGTAGGCAAACGTCGGATTATACAAATGACATATGACAAGGTCGATGTTATTCGAGAAAGGATTAAGGCAGCTCAGTCACGCCAAAAGAGCTATGCAGACACCCGCAGGAAAGACATTGAGTTTCAAGCAGGAGAAAAGGTGTTTCTCAATATTTCTCCTACTAAAGGGTTGCATAGGTTCCATAGAAAGGGTAAATTGAGCCTGAGATACATTGGCACATTTGATATTTTGACTTGAGTTGGCTCAGTAGCCTACATGCTTCCTCTTCCACCTTCCCTCGAAAATGTTCATAATGTATTCCATATATCCATGTTGAAGTAATACGTTCACGATCCATCGCATGTGTTACCCGTGGAACCAGAATATCTAGAAGCTGATATGACCTATAAAGAATAGTTAGCCAAAATCTTGGACTGAAAAGTGAAAACCCTTCGCTACCGCTCCATTTCCTTCGTAAAGGTGCGATGGACTAACGATTCACTTGAAGAAGCATCTTGAGAGAAAGAAGATGAAATCCAAGCCAAGTACTCTCATCTTTTCGAACAACCAGGTATGCTAAGTTTGAGGATGAAATTTTTAAAAAGGGGGGGTAAATGTGATACCCTACTTTTAAAACCTGGTTTACTTACATGGTTAACCCGATTTAACCATGCAGGACCCGAACCAGAGAGGGTTAAGGTGGGTTCCCTATAGACCATGATGGCAAGGGTGACTTTGAACACAGGTTAGCCAGACAAGTCCAAGACAGTGCCAAAGGAGACAGGTGTACCCAAGCCGTGTACATGCACGTATCAAAGGCCATGTACGGATAATGCTGGTATGTAGCCGTATCCTAAAATTTATACTTATTATAAATTATATTCCGAGAGTGAGATACATGCTAAGAGTCGAATTCCATTGAAATCTCAATTGTTTGGCTAAGTTTTGACTAACAGGTGGGCGGTCACAGGTGGGCGAACCCGCCCACCAGCATGACCCACCCATGTGGTTACTAAATATTGTCTAGTATAAAAAGTACTTATTGTTTTTCCTTTTTCTCATTTAATGCCTTAAAGAGTGGGTGAGAAAAGTAAACAAGAGAGAGAAAAGAAAGGAAGAAAAGAGAATGAAGAAGAAGAAAGGAAAAGAAAAAGAGAAAGAAATGATTTTAAGCGACGCCGAGGTTTGATCTTCTCATTCTGGCACCGAAAAAGTGATCCCCAACACAAGACCTACGATTTGAGGTGAGTGAAGGCTATACTTCTTAAACTTTCACAAAACCCCAAGTGAAATCATTGATTTGGGTAGAGTTCCTTGAGATCTTGTTAATCCCACTTGAGATGATGAATCTAAGGTTTAATAGATGATCTATGTGTTGATTTTGAAGGTTTAAAGAAGTGCTTGCAAGACTTGAGAAGCATTGGTGATTTCTTGAGTTAAGAGGTGATTTTGGGGTTTTGGAAGAGCTCTTGAGCAAAGAAGGTAAGATTGCTTTTCAATCTTTAAATCTAACTTAGATCTAGGTTAGAATCATCTTATAAAACCTTAGATGTGTGGAAAATGTGATTGGAATAGCCCTATTTGGTTTTCCGAAGGTTAAGGAGTGTTTTAAGTGAGAAAATCAATTTTCGCACCAACAGATGGGTGAAGATTGGCGGGCGAACCCGCCCACCTGTAGGGGCCCGCCTATTGGGGCAGAACCTTAACTCCAACAGGCGGGCAAGGACCGATGGGCTATCTGGCCCACCTGTTGAACCGGTGGGCTATCTGGCCTGCCTGTTGAACCGATGGGTGAAGGCCAATGGGCTATTTGGCTCGCCAATTGAACTGGTGGGCAAAGACCAATGGGCTATATGGCCTGCCTGTTGGACCGGTGGTCGAAGACAGGTGGGTTGTCTGGCCCACCTGTTGGCCCACCAGTCAAATTTTTTAGCCTGAATGGGCCTAAAACGGGCAGACAACCTTCTTTTATGATTTTAAACATGATTTAAACATTAAACCTCGTTAGTTTTGACTCCAAGATGGTGAAATGCTAACCTCATTCGCTTATGATAGGTTCCACTAGAATTTATGTTTCTCACGTCGGGTCACACCCGTACCGAATGTGAGCATTTGTACCCAACAAGTAGGTGGGGAGAGGACATTTGACTTTATTTTAATGCATGCTTTCATATTATTAAATTGTATCTAGACTAGCCATTTCATCATGTAAATTTTGTGTAGATTAGTCATCCTCATATGCCATTCGCACGCATTGCTTGTGCATTCTAAACAAATGATTTATGATATGTGTGTTGTACTTTACATTTTCAATGCTAAATGATTGATGTGCTTATGTGATGAATGGTTGGATTACTGTGCGTGATGCATTATTAGACTAGACACTGTAGTCGGTTTGGAAACGAGTATTGGTGGCCCGTGGTATGGGACGTGGTGGCACTATGCAATTGTAATTTATCATATAGGAGTATGCGGTTTAGGATTATCATTCCTTGTGCTACGACCCTTCCCAATAGGGGTTGAGGTGTTGGGTTACTGATGAGCATATTTATGTGTGAAATCTAGGGTATTAAAACATGCATTTTATATATTTAGAATGGAGCTACCTTGGGTTTTACTCTCTTTTTATAGGTTTTATATTTTAAAGGCTTTAAGCATTATCGGACGTCATATCTCTTCAACAACAACTACCTAGTGTAGTTGTTGAGCTATGGTTTGAAAAATTCCCTTGCTCACCAGGAGGTCTCAAGTTCGAATCTCATGGTTGTCTTTTTTTAGAGAATTTTGTTGAAGATTTCTTACTTTTCACTCACTTAAAGCACTAAGGTGATGGAGGAGATTTCCACATCAAATTAGAAGCAAAGAAAATCATGGAAGGGGTTCCTACGTAAAAAGAGAAGAAAAAAAAAAAGAAGAAATAAGTCTTGTCCAAATCTTCTCTCTCCTTCACATCATCACTAAAAGATTGTCCAAATCACACAAAGCAAGAAGGAAAATCATCCCTTGGAGGGAGGAAAAGAAGAAAAATAAATATAAAAAAAAGGAAAAAAAATAAGCAAAAAAAAAATTATAAGAAATTTTTCTAAGTTTATTTCTCTCTTCTCTCTCCTCCACCTTAGCATTTTTTGTCTCAAAAGATCTCACTACCAATTATGGGTTTTTCCCTTTTAAGAAAGAGATATTTGTTATTCTACCTCCCCATTCCCTATAAATACAACTCATGTAAGAGGAGGGGGGACAATTCATTCTTCTTCTACGGTTTTTTTTCTTTAGTTGCTCTATCTCTTTCTCTGGTTTTCTCTTTCCCTAGCTCTAGTTCTACGTTTATGCTTTAAACACTTTTGTAAGTTCTTTTTATTCAATTAATGCAAGTGTTTTTGTTTTTGATTCAGTCTTTTATTTTTATTGTTTAAGCAATTCAAATTGTAATTTTCAAGTTCTAGTTCTAGGCTTAGTTCTAGGTGTCAAGAACAAGTTATGAAGTATGTGTTTCAAGTTCAATTTATTTTTTCTTTAGATTTGTTTTCTCTAGTACTAGAAATTTCAGATTTGGTTTATTCCAAATCTGGTTTTTAGTACTAGTAGTATCTCAAATCGATCAAGTTTTCAGTTCAAGGGTTGAAGTTCAAGTAAGTAGGCTCCTTCAGTTGGTCTTCTCTCCCCCCTCTCATTCCCTCTTCTGACTACTCTTTCTTTCTTAAATTAGGACTTTAATTTCAGTAGTTACATTATTGCTATCCCTTTCCCTCAAGGTTCATGGCTAGTGTATGTATTGGCTTTGCCCCTCCTAGCCATAGAACCATTAATTTATCGTTTTTATTTTAATTGTCTCCATTTTCTTAAAGCTAAGTGGAGTAACTCTTGTAAGAGTGACTCTCTGGTCAAATAGGGAAGCTCATATTATGATGCATCCCTCGGGCTAAGTAAAGAAACCTACTTGTGAGTCTCTCTCTAGCTTTATCCCCTTTCCTTTACTTTATTTTTATTTTAGCATTTTTTTCTTTATTATTTTTTTAATTGCATGGGCTATTTATTTTTAGTTATTTATTTATTTAATTTTAATTGCGTGGCTTGCGTCTTTAAATTCTTAGATGACAAATGGTTAGAACGTTATTTTAGATACATATGTTTAGGATGGTAATTATAATTAGATCACAACCATTAATCAGTTCACTTTCGTATTATTAAAAAAAATAAAATAAAGTGGTTGCTCTCCCTGTGTTCGACCCGTAGCTACACTGATCCGTATGCTTGCGGTTACATTTTAAAATCTCAAACAAGTTTTTAGCGCCGTTGTCGGGGAGACAATTCCATGTTATTTTTCATTTTCTTTTGGTAAAACGAAATGCTTTTTTTGCTTTGCTTTGTTTTTCCTTTTTTTTTATTGAATTCCTGAGATTAACAACTTGCAATAATAGTTGTATCGGTGGAGGTCACCATGCCTCACAGTATGATAAAGATAGGTTTCGCCCTGTAGCAGTACCTCAGGAATTGATCTGAGCAACCACGGATCCCTGCCGGTAAGCTCCCAAAAAGCTAAAAAAAGAAAAATAAAAAAAAATCATTAAAAAAAGTTTTGCTATTCATTCTTTTGGGTATTTTTCTATTGTATGAGTGTTAAGTGGGTATGTAATACTAAGAATCGGTTAGAAAGAATAGATCCAACAAGTAGTAAACCTATACGTTTGCTCTCTTTAAAACCTTTCAATATGGGAGACCAACATCAGAACCCTTCACCTAAATCTCTAAAAGATAGGTTCTACCCTGCTAGAATAGACCTTCCTGCATAGTTCTACCATAAGCCCAGGGCAATGATTTTGAGCTCAAACCTCAATACATCACTAGGTTGCCCCACTTCCATGGGTTGACCTATGAGGATGCATACCTATTTCTAAGGAAATTTGAAGATGTATGTGTTCTAATTAAGATCTAACAGCTTTCTGATGATGTTGTTAAGCTTAGGTTTTTCTCTTTTGCATTAAAAGACAAAGCTAAGAAGTGGTTGTATGGGTTACCCACAAATTCCATAACCTCATAGGAACAGTTCACAGTTGTCTTCCTTAAGAAGTTTTTCCCAACTCACAAGACCAATAAGCTTAGAAGTGATATCCTTCAGTTTAGGCAAAAGCCTAGTGAGTCATTTTCTAAATTTATGGAGAGATTAAAGGATCTACTCCAAGAATGCCCTCACCATGGCCTAGACTTATAACATTTATGTCAAATAATTTATGAGGGTATTGATTACCCAACTGAACAAATGATAGAGTCTATGTGCCCTGAGGGATTCACATCCTTTACAGATGAAGGAAAGGCATGGGAATTCTTACTTGACTTAGCTGACAAAACCAGTGAGTGGGAATCAACCCAAGAGAGTGAAAGAACCATAGGAGGAAAAGGATATTTTGTGGATGGGATAGTAGCCAAGGAAGCCCATTTGGATAGCCTAATCAAGAGAATTGAGGCTATTGTTCCTGAGAGCCATCATCAGTCAATTTGGTTAAGATTTGTGCTTGGTGTCAGTCCCCTGAACATGTCATAGAAGAATGCCCCAACACCTTTGGGGGCACTTCTAATGATAGTGTTAATGTCTTATACCAGAATAATCCATATAGTAACACCTACAATCTAGGATGGAGAAATCACCTAAATTTCTATTGGAATCAGGGCAACCAAGCAGGGCCTTCCAATTTCCATAATCAAAGTCAACCTAGACTCCAAAGGCCTCACTTTGCACAACAATCTTTTTTTCAAAATACTTTTCCTAGGTCAAATATAGGACCTCAGGCTAGTTTTCCTTGGGCCCCTCTCCCGTCATCTTACCAGCAACCCCAGGGGTTTACCAACACTGGAGAGGCAAATAGAATAAGTGACCTAGAAAAAAAATTGCCCTCCTCATGACAAGCCATCAAAATCTTACAAGAAAACTCACTCAAGTAGCCTCAATTATGTGTGAGAGGGAGAAAAAAACTTTACCCAGTCAACCAGAGCCTAACCCTAAGCATCATCAGCTTGTTAGTTCACAAACATCAACAAATACACCACTGAATATAGTACAAGGTTAGACCCAACAAGGGCCCTCTAACCAATGTAATGTTGTTTATGCCATTAGAAGTGGTAGAGATTACCAATAGAGCGTTCCTAAATCTTTTCCATCTATTACTCCAGTTAACTCTCCTTCAGTTGAGGACACAAGTGTGCCGCTTGTTCCAGGTTCGTCTGATAAACCTAAAGACTCTTTTGAAACTAAAGATGATTTGGTTGAGGAAACCAAAAATGATTCTTCTGAAAAAGGGCAAATCCCTAACAGTCCTTATGTTCATCCTATCCCATTTCCTAATCGCTTGGTACACAAAAAGAAGACTGCGTTCATAGATAAAGTTTTAGAAATCTTCAAAAAAGTAGAAGTGAACATCCCTCTTTTGGATGCCATATCCCAGATCCCTGCCTATGCAAAGGTATTGAAAGATGTGTACTCACAAACGTATCACTAATGTGCCCAAAAAGGAGTTTGTTGCAGGTAACATTAGTTCCATAATTACTCAACCTATAGCAGCCAAATATAAGGATCCAGGGAGTCCTACCATATCTTGTGTCATAGGCAACACCTACATTGAGCATGCCTTACTCGACCTTGGCGCAAGTGTGAATCTTTTACCTTACCATGTGTACAAGCAACTTGGATTGGGAGAATTGAAAGCCACTGGAACTACTCTTCAGCTGGCAGATAGGTCTGTTAAGATTCCTAAAGGGATGGTTGAGGATGTCTTACTAAAGGTGGGGGAATTTATTTTTTCTATTGATTTCATTGTGCTAGATACAAAGCCCTTCTCAACCAATGGATGAGATCCCAATAATTCTAGGAAGATTCTTGGCTACCAGTAATGCATTAATCAACTGTCGGAATGGTTTCCTAAGATTATATTTTGGTAACCAAACTGTTGAGTTTAACATGTTTAGGATAGGCAAGCAACCACATATGGAAGAAGAGATCAATATGCTTAAGGATTTTTTGGATTTTTCTGATGATTTAGTTACCAACTTTGATATTGATTTTGATTCAGAATTTCAAGAGTGTATGGATGAGTTGGATGATGATAGTAAAAATTTCTTTTCTAAAGTCTTGAGTCTTCACACACCTATGGAGCCCTTAGGACCCCTTTCCAATTCCATTCCCAAACCTTCCATAATTGAGCCTCCTAAGCTAGATCTTAAGGAGTTACCATTTAATTTGAGGTATGCTTTCCTAGGGCCTGACCAGACTCTTCCTGTAATAATTTCTTCAAATTTGACTTCTAGCCAGGAAGAGGAGTTACTTAAAAAGTTAAAAGTTAAAAGATAATAAAGAAGCCCTAGGTTGGACCATGGCAGATACCAAGGGTATAAGCCCTTCTATTATGCAACATCATATACATCTTATGGAGGATTCCAAACCATCCATGAAATCCTAAAGAAGAGCTAACCCAGTGATGATGGAAGCTATTAAGAAAGAGATCCTAAAGTGCTTGGATCATGGAATATTTTATCCTATTTCTGACAGCCAATGGGTATGCCCAGTTCACGTAGTGCCTAAGAAGTCTGGTGTGATTGTAGTTCCTAATGCCAATAATGAACTAATTCCAACCCGTGTCCAATCTGGGTGGAGAGTGTACATAGACTACAGGAAACTTAATGTGACAACCTGGAAGGACCACTTCCTATTATCATTCATTGACCAGATGTTAGAAAGGTTAGTTGGATATGAATACTATTGTTTTCTTGATGGATATTCTGGCTATAACCAGATCCCAATTGCTTTAGAGGACCAACATAAGACCACTTTTACATGCCCATATGTAACATTTGCTTGCAGGTATATGCCCTTTGGGCTTTGCAATGCCCCTGCTATGTTCCAATGATGCATGATGAGCATATTTTCTGACATAGTCGAAAAATTCTTAGAAGTATTTATGGATGACTTTTCAATTCATGAGAATTCCTATTCTGAATTTCTTCATCATCTTTCTCTAATTTTGAAAAGGTGCATATCTAAGAACTTGGGTTTGAATTAGGAGAAATGCCATTTCATGGTTAAAGCTGGTATTTTTTTAGGCCATATAATATCCAAGGAGGGAATTAAGGTAGATAGAGCCAAAGTGGATTTAATTAATAATTTACCACCTCCTCAAATTGTTAAGGACATCCGGTCTTTTCTAGGGCATGCGGGCTTCTACAGAAGGTTTATTAAGAACTTTAGTCAGTTAGCCCGACCTCTCACTTCATTACTTTCCAAAGATCAGACTTTTGAGTTTTCTAAAGAGTGCCTAGAATCCTTCAAACAACTTAAGAAGGAGTTGACCAATGCACCCATTGTTCAACCACCTGTTTGGACTGAACCTTTTGAACTGATGTGTGATGCTTCGAATTTTGCCATAGGAGCGGTTTTGGGTCAAAGGATTAATAAGTTGCCCACTATTATTTACTATGCTAGTAGGACCTTAAATGATGCACAACTCAATTATATAACCACTGAAAAAGAATTTTTAGCGATTGTGTTTGCATTAGAAAAGTTTCGATCTTGCTTAGTTGGTTCACATGTGGTGGTGTATACTGATCATTCTGCTCTCAGATACTTATTTCAGAAGAAGGATGCCAAAACCCATCTCATTAGGTGGGTTTTACTTTTGTAAGAGTTTGATTTAGAAATTAAGGATAAAAAAGGAGTTGAAAACCTAGTTGCAGACCATTTATCCTGACTTTCCAATTCCCTGACTGTCAATTCTCCAATCAACAAGAACTTTTTAGATGAACAATTATTTGCAATGTCCAGTGAATCATGGTTTGCTGACATTGTCAACTTCTTAGTTTCAGGTGTAACTCCAGATCACTGGTCCGCCTAAGATATGTATAGATTTCATTCCCAAGTTAAGCATTTTTTTTTGGATGATCCTTATTTGTTTAAGATATGTCTGAATCAGATTATCCAACGATGTGTTCCTGATCATGAGCAACATTCTATTCTCTCTTTTTGTCATGATCATGCATGTGGTTGACACTTTGGACCTAAGAAAACTCCCGCAAATGTTCTCTAATACGGATTTTATTGGCCCACTCTTTTTAGAGATGCTTTTGATTTTTACAAGGCTTGTCCCACCTACCAGTCTTTTGGCCGTATCAATAAGAGAAAAATGATTCCTCTCAATCCTATTTTGGTAGTTGAGATCTTTGATGTATGGGGAATCAATTTTATGGGACCATTCCCTAATTCCTTTGGGAATTTGTACATACTTTTGGCTGTTGATTATGTTTCTAAATGGATAGAGGTCATACCTTGTAAAACTAATGACTACAAAGTGGTGGTCCAGTTTCTCGAAGAGAACATTTTTTTCCGCTTTGGTGCACCACATGCAATAATTAGTGATAGGGGTACTCATTTTTGTAATCAGCCTTTTGAGGCCCTAATGAAAAAGTATGGGATCACCCATAAGTTATCTACCCCTTATCACCCCCAAACTAGTGGCCAAGTGGAGGTGTCTAATAGGCAAATCAAACAAATCTTGGAGAAAACTGTTAATCCCAACCGTAAGGATTGGTCCCTTAGGCTCACTAATGCCTTATGGGCCCATCGAATTGCATTCAAGACCGACCTTGGTCAGTCTCCCTACTGTTTGGTGTATGGAAAAGCTTGTCACTTACCAGTTGAGTTGGAACATAAGGCCTTTTGTGCTATCAAGAAGTTCAACTTTGATTTGTCTGATTCGGGAATTCATCGTAGGCTCCAACTATCTGAGTTGGAGGAACTTAGGAATGAAGCCTATGAAAGTTCTAGGATTTACAAGGAAAAGACCAAAGTTTTCTATGATAGCACATTCTACGTAAATCTTTTATAATTGGTGATAATGTCTTATTATACAACTCTCGATTGCATCTTTTCCCTAGTAAGCTTAGATCTCGATGGGATGGCCTATTTATTGTCCATAATGTATATCCCCATGGGGCTGTGGAGATTTTGAACCCAGGAACAGGGTAATTTCGAAAGTTAATGGTCAGCGTTTAAAACCGTTCCTCGAGTTTCCTACTACTGGTAGTGAAGAGGTCATGGATTTCCATGAATCTCTTTACATTGATGACTAGCTTTTAATTGGGTATGACCCCCTTGCATTGTCTTCGTTTTTAATTCTTTCCATGCATTAAGGACATTGCATGACTTAAGTGTGGGGGAGGGAAACCAGTTTCTGCTTTTTTCACTTTGTTTTATTTGTTTTTTTTAGTTTGCTAAAGGATGAAGTCCTACTTTGGCTTTTGGCTAATGATCATACCATTCGGTTGCTTCATTAATGTGCAAAATAAAAGTTTTGACTAAGGTACCCATTTTGAACGTATAAAAACCTTGTTGAGAAGAAAGAAACAAGCTTGTGTCTTGAGATGGGACTTTCTTTTAAAAAATAAGAGACCCTTATTTTATGGTGTTGGATCATATGTAAGTCTGTGGGTTCCTTGTACTTTTGATTTGGAGTTGAGACATTCTTTTGAATTTGGCATGAGTTGACAAATGCACAATTTTAAATGAAATGTGAAATGTGGTATAAAGAAGAATAAGAGTTGATTCCCTTAGAACTAGACAGGTCATTGCGCCTCAGGAAGCGTGGTGTCTTGATCAAAATTCCTAAGGAGGAAACTTTTGAAAGAACTCTAGCATCACTGTCTTTGTGGGCATATGCAAAAAGCGAAGCTACATAGTAACTTGGGTGTCTGGTGTTTGCTCCATCATGTCATTCAGGCCAAAAGTAGTGGAGTAGAATAGAGTTTATTAAGCAAAAAAAAAAAAAAAATATGCAAATGTCATTAATGCTTGGCAATATGTTTTGGTCAAAAACGCTCCAACACCTTAGTTATTGGTTTCCTGTTTCTTCACAAGTGGTTTTGCCTTAAGATAAGGATGTTTTAGAAGAGGCGAGGTGAGTTTCGAATTAAGAAACATGCTAGTGCTTGAAATTGATAAAAGGTAATAAAAGTTCAAGTGTGGGGGTCCCTTGTAAGAAAAATTATCTTTACTTCGGATCGGTATGAGCCTTAACATTAGCTAAGGTTGGGATTCATTTATTCTGAATTTTGGGTGTATATTCACTGCAAACACCCACGAGACACAACTCGTCCACTAGGGATGACCTAGGGGTTTAAAGGCTTATTGCACATGCTAAGTGCAACCGTGATTCCTACAAAAGTGAGTTAGGATTTTTATTTTTATTCTTTTTCTTTTTGTTTTGCTCGAGGACTAGCAAAGTCTAAGTGTGGGAAAATTCTGATGAGCACATTTATGTGTGAAATCTAGGGTAATAAAACATGCATTTTATATATTTAGAATGGAGCTACCTTGGGTTTTACTCTCTTTTTGCAGGTTTTGTATTTTAAAGGTTTTAAACATTATCGGACGTCATATCTCTCCAACAACAACTACCTAGTATAGTTGGTGAGCTATGATTTGCAAAATTCCCTTGCTCACCAGGAGGTTTCAAGTTCGAATCTCATGGTTGTCTTTTTTTAGAGAATTTTATTGAAGATTTTCTACTTTTTAGTCACTTAAAGCACTAAGGAGATGGAGGGGATTTTCACATCAAATTAGAAGGAAGGAAAATCATGGAAGGGGTTCCTGCGTAAAAAGAGAAGAAAAAAAAAGGGAAAGAAAAAAAAAAAGGAGAAATAAATCTTGCCCAAATCTTCTCTCTCCTTCACATCATCACCAAAAGATTGTCAAAATCACACAAAGCAAGAAGGAAAATCGTCCCTTGGAGGGAGAAAAAGAAGAGAAATAAATATAAAAAAAAGGAAAGAAAATAAGCAAAAAAAAAATTATAGGAAATTTTTCTAAGTTTATTTCTCTCTTCTCTCTCCTCCACCTTAGAATTTTTGGTCTCAAAAGATCTCACTACCAATTGTGGGTTTTTTCCTTTTAGGAAAGAGAAATTTGTTATCCTACCTCCCCATTCCCTATAAATACAACTCATGTAAGAGGAGGGGGGACAATTCATTCTTCTTTTAGGGTTTTTTTTTTTTTAGTTGCTCTATCTCTTTCTCTAGTTTTCTCTTTCCTTAGCTCTAGTTCCAGGTTTATGCTTTAAACACTTTTGTAAGTTCTTTTTTTTCAATTAATGCAAGCACTTTTTTTTTTATTCAGTCTTTTATTTTTATTGTTTAAGCAATTCAAGTTGTAATTTTCAAGTTCTAGTTCTAGGTGACGAGAACAAGCTATGAAGCATGTCTTTCAAGTTCAATTTATTTTTTCTTCAGATTTGTTTTCTCTAGTACTAGAAATTTCAGATTTGTTTTATTCTAGATCTGGTTTTTAGTACTAGTAGTATCTCAAATCGATCAAGTTTTCAGTTCAAGGGTTGAAGTTCAAGTAAGTAGGCTTCTTCAGTAGTCTTCTCTCCCCCCTCGCATTCCGTCTTCTGACTACCCTTTCTTTCTTAAATTAGGATTTTAATTTCAGTCGTTATATTATTGCTATCCCTTTTCCCCAAGGTTCGTGGCTAGTGTATGTGTTCGCTTTGCCCCTCCTAGCGATAGAACCATTAATTTATTGTTTTTATTTTAATTGTCTCCCTTTCCCTAAAGCCAAGTAGAGTAACCCTTATAAGAGTAACTCTCTGGTCAAGTAGGGAAGCTCATATTATGATGCATCCCTCGGGCTTAGTATAGAAACCTACTTGTGAGTCTCTCTCTAGCTTTATCCCCTTTCCTTTACTTTATTTTTATTTCAGCATTTTTTCCTTTATTTTTTTTTAATTGCGTGGGTTGTTTATTTTCAGTTATTTATTTATTTAATTTTAATTGCATGGCTTGCATCTTTAAGTTCTTAGATGACGAATGGTTAGGACGTTATTTTAGATACATATGTTTAGGACGATAATTAGAATTAGATCACAACCATTAATCAGTTCACTTTCACATTATTAAAAGGAAAAAAAAATAAAGTATTTGTTCTCCCTGTGTTCGACCCATAGCTACACTGATGCTTACGCTTGCGATTATATTTTAAAATATCAAACAGTTATCACTTGGGGGGAAGAGTGGTCACAATTATCGGGTCACTGTGGCAGTTAGACATATGCCCGGCTAGTCATCAGGACAGTCGGCAACCTCAGTGGTATATTCAAGAGGGCCAATTGTAATACTTTTAAACTATCGGGGTCGGCACCTTTACATTTTTGTCATTTACTTTAATGTTGAGAGCCGGTGGTCGACATGCTTTACTTTTCTGAGTATTCACGGTGGGCCTTCTCCTACAACCTTATGGGTGTATCGTGGGATGGAGTTCGGGACTCATACCCGGGGCATACGCGCACTGTGGCTGTGAGTAGCACATAACCTAAGACTTAGTAGTGTTGTTCAAGTGGATAAGATTTAAAATGAATTGCATTGTATGTAATGCATATGGATGTCAATGTTTGTGTGGTCTTTCTTTTCACTTAACGAGCTAGTGAGCTCATCCCACATGCACACCTCTTTTAGATGATTTTATAGGTCACCCGCCTAAAGATCAGGAGTCAGGCCCCACAGTCGAGTTTCTTATTGAGGATTGGTGGGTCCCTGAGGAGTATGAGCACGGTGCTGATTGCATGTGCGAGGGTTGTACTGTGGGACCGCAGTAATGATACCGTACAGGATTTTGCTTTTTGATTTTTTATGACCTCCCCTTTTGTATACATGATATGTAAATTGTTATTCTTTTTGTGTAAATATCATGCCTGCAGGCCCACATGTACTTAGCTATATACTACAATTTGGGTATCAAGTATATTGGGGATATTTATAGATAATTTAATTCTTCTGCTGAACTTTTGAACACTTATCTTAGATGTGGGTATGCTGTGGTGAGGTACTGTATCAGATGATCCTGGAAGGTTTTGGGTTAACCAGAGTTAACTCGATCACCGGTCTGGTTCTGTGTGAACAAGGCGTGACAACATAAGTCATGGATATATAAAATTGAATGACTTGGTTATGGATATATGTTATCATTAAATGTTTCCCCATTTGAACTATATTTCGATATTTTATACTCTGATTCCACTGTAATTGTTCTGGTGGTTCGGTGTTGTGTGGTGTTGAATGTTAAGGTACTGCTATCAGAGATCCTGGTAGAGGTGTGAAACGAGCAAGCGTCTTACTCACTCACACCTTGTTATTCCTATAATGGGGATTAGGGTGTGACATTATGTCTTTATATGAGAAGCCTCTTGAGGTAACAATTCTTCAGTTTTGGGAGATGTATATAATCTCTCATATTTAAGTCTCAATTTATTCCCTTTAGAATTATTGACCTTTAAATCCTTTCCTACTCCTCATCTCACTTGTCTTATAAATAGAGGGGAGATTTAGCATTTGCAAGACACAGAACAAGTCACTCGAGACATTCAAGTGTGTGTTGCCAAGCTTTCTCTTTATTGAGTTTTGTTGGATTTCACATGTCCTTTTCTTGAGTGTTTTCTTTTTCTAGTTTAAGCATAGCCCTGTAGCATTCGAAGGGGTCTAGTAGTCGAGTGTACAATTACTGGGGGAGCTATTGGGCTGTTTTATCTGGGAAGTCGATTTGCAATATTCCCAGTTGCACCACAAGGGGCATCTACAGTCTTAAGAACAGTGTTAAGTGACACGTCTCAGCCCACCAATTTTTTTATCAATTTTTGTTACGTGTATCAGGAAAATTTTATACAAGTGATAGATTGAAAATTCTCCTACCAAGAAGGCGACACTAAGTTTTGCTTTCTCAATATTCTGACACAAATTCCTACACATTGTCATTGCACTGAGGTTCCATCACCACCATCGCATTATCGTTGAACCCCTTCACCTACATTCGTGTCTCCATGGAAGAACACCGTCATTGCTGCCCTTCGTTCATTCACACCATGAGCAGCTAAGTTCCCTTTCTATCCTTAGGTCTAGATGAAGTTTTGATTTGTTATTATTTAATTTCTGTTTATTATGCATACTTGATTGTTTTATGTTAAAGACCCTTTCCCTTGTGGATGATTTTCAGAGTTAAATGAGTTTAGAATATTTGTTTCTGTCGTTCATTTATTCTATTCAAACAATGGTATTTTATGTTGATTTTTTGCTAATACTAACGATAGCCTTTAACTCATCAAACTAAGCGTGCTAAGTGAAAGCAATAGACGGTACTTGATAGGATAGGTTATGTTTAGGGTAGCCAGAGATTATATTTTTGTAATTGCATTGGAAGTTATAGTTTCAGTTAACCAAAGTATGAACCAGATTATGTAATACTACCAAAAGGGATTCAACACCTAAGGATAGATTCTTCTCATTAATTCTTATCTTTGTTAATTGGCTTATTTGGTTTTAATTTGAAATCTGAATTTTCCAAATTTGATTTTCAAAACAACATTTACATCAATCTTAGGAAATTTATCCTTTTAGTTCTCTGTGGGTTCAACCCCTTTCTTACCACTATCTCAAAGTTTAGTAGGCTTTATTTTGATTCGTTCATGACAGCGATCAGTAATGTCACTATCTTATTTTAACCAAGGCTGGTTATAACACAATTTTCCTTTACAAAATAGTCATTTTCTCATTTTTTTTTTCACGCAAAAGATTAGAAAAAAAAAAGTTTATGAAGGTCCTATCTTATCTTCTGTCTGACAAATTGGAACATTAGTAAATTTTCATCTCACAAAAAAAGAAGAAAAAAATCATTGGTAGGAGATCGCAACTTAGTCATCAGCTAATGAGAGCACCTGCATGTGCATCAACATAAATTAGATTATTGATAAGATTATTGATGTTAGGGGGTTGAAGACACCCAATTTTGTCAAAACCCCCCGGCTATGTTGACTCACCATCGTGGACACGGCCTTTCGCTTCTGATCAATAGAGATGACAACTGACTGAGTTAACCCAACCCCAAAACACTCCCTACACACCTAAAAACCCAAGAAACCCTAGAAACCCTAAGCGAGAGAAAAGAAGGGTCCAATTATGATATCACGTATATAAAGGAATCTGGTCTAAAGTGACCATATGGATGGATAGTTCTCGTAATCACTATTCTAACGATAAATAGTACATCAAAATTAGACCGTCGGATCTCCCGCGATCATCCTCAAAAGATGGAATCTATCTGAAACCATCAAATCAAAATCCTGGGAATATTATGGGGAATTTCCCCCAAGGACCTGCCCCGTACCAGGCGCCCCCACCCTGCACCCGGTGCCCCATGCCCCCCACCCTGTGCGAATTTTACCCAAAAATCCCACACCCCCACTTGCATACCCCACGCCCCTGCTATCATACCCTACACCACTACTCCCTATTGGCTGAAAAATTCCCATTTTCACCCCATTGGTTCAAGAAATCTATAAATACCCCCCCTCAACTTGAAAATATACACTTGAGAACACCCTTCTCCCTTCCCTTAGTGGTTCCCCTCTCACACTTGAGAGGTCCCCTCCCCCATCCTTAGGAGTTCTTCCCTTGCCTTGCATGGCTACCTTCTCTAGCCCCTCCCAAACCTTCTAACACTTCTAAGCCTTCTAACCCTTCTAGGCCTATCCCTTGGCTTGCCTAAGCCGGCATAGAGCCCCTCCCTAGCGGAAGCTCTGCCTGAGTGCCACCTAAGCCTAAGCCCTCCTATAGCCCCTCCCTAGCGGAAGCTCTACAGGAGTGCCACTGAAGCCTAAGCCCTCCTATAGCCCCTCCCTAGTGAAAGCCCTACCGAAGTGCCGCCTAAACCTAAGCCCTCTTGTAGCCCCCCTAGTGGAAGCCTTGCCGGAGTGCCACCTAAGCCTAAGACCTCCTATAGCCCCTCCCTAGCAAAAGCCTTGCCAGAGTGCCACCTAAGCCTAAGCCATCCTATAGGCCATCCCTAACGGAAACCCTGTCAAAGTGCCACCTATGCCTAAGCCCTCCTATAACCCCTTCTTAGTGGAAGCCTTGCTGAAGTGCCACCCAAACCCAAATCCAGAAGTAGCCTTCCCTAGCCGAAGTTCTTCCGGAATACTACTACCAGAAGTAGCCTTCCCTAACCGAAGCTCTGTCCAATTATTCAAAGATTACTACAATCAATATCTCTCGAGAAAGGAAGGTGGAGGTCAAGACCATCTTCCTCTGAGCCGGGAGAATTTACGAGAAAGTATGCATCTGCACCAATAGGGGGCCCACCTCTCGTGACTCGAAACAGGGGTTAAGCTAAGGTATAATCCCTCACTTGAACTAGCACAATGTAGACTCTTTATTGATCCTGCTTTAGTGTACATATGTAATTATTTCTTTTATTAGTGTATATACATGTCATAATTTAGCCATACATGCGGTAATTATAGAAAATGTTCATTCTCAAGCATCTAGTAGGAAGACCGGCTGAACTAGGAAGATTGGGTGCCTAACACCTTCCCAAGTCTACAACCTGACACATACCCTATTCTCTGGACCAGACCAACTTCTGGACCCTTTTCTTAGGAATAAGGCCCACCCCTGGGTCCTAGGCCCATAACCCTATTAGAAACACCCAGAGAGGGGTGAATAGGTTTTTCTCGACAGTGCTTGACAATTTTTTGATTTATCACAACTTAGACAAAATTTGGAACTAAAGTGCGGAATCAAGAACACAAGGCACAAGGTTTTTTATAGTAGTTCGACTTATAACCAAATCTACGTCTACTCCTCTCAATAGTCCTTAAGAGATTTTCACTATGTGTTTCTTTTACCGGGCAAGAAACAAGCCTTTACAACCGTCTTAGATACGGGTCAAGTGTAACCCACTCTTGAGTCCGAGCAAGAACAACTCAATATACTCTTGAGTACTAGCAAGAGAACTGAAGGTAGAAATGTAAATGGAAAACAAATTACAAGAGTTGAACTGTCACACCCCATTCTCACAGAACCGGGCCAGTGACCGGGTTAACACCGGTTAACCCAAACCTGCCAGGATCATCAGATACTGTATTCCACCACAGCATACACACAACTAATATAAGCTCATCAGATCAGCGTAAGACTAAGTTTTACCTGTGAATAATCCCATAATACTTGATACCCGAATTATGATACAATAATTATATACATGTGGGCCCGAAGGCATGATATTTACACAATAAAAGTATAATTCATATATCAAGTATGTAAAGGAAATCATCAAAATAATCAAAGTACACAGCTCGGCTCGGTATCAAAGGCTAGAGCTCAGCTCGGCATCAAGGGTTGAGCCCAGCTCGGCATCACATGGTAGAGCTCAGCTCGGCCTCAAAAGTGGAGCTCAGCACGGCCTCAGAACTGCGGTCCCGCAGCACAACTCTCGCACGAGCAGTCAGTGTCGTG
>NC_056569.1:5038792-5056253 GCF_013358625.1 Macadamia integrifolia
ACCATTTTTTACCCCTACATTAAATAAATTTTGGGAATAAAACAAGAGGCAGTGAAAAGAAGGTTACAACTTCTCATTTCACCATTTCGGTGACAACAAGTTGCACCCTTTAATTAAACCAAACAAGTAAAGGAAAAGAAAATAAATCATAAAAGAAGCAAGAAAATATTGGGTAAGATAAATAAACCAGATTTTAATATAATAAATTGCTAAAGAAGCATACATTGTTCTCCATGGAGCAAAGTGTAAATCTCCAGCCTTCCCTTTCATTAAGATTACACAAGAGGGCATCAATCCACTCACTCTTGCCTGAATTGGGAACCCCAGTCACTACGGTCAGCTCACCAGGCATAATCTGCATATGAAAAAGCATTCAACAATTATGATCCAATGCACATCCCACAAAGAATGACCTGTTTTCCTTTTCTTTTCCCCCTGCCCATCCTGAATTGTTTGCCCCCGCTACAGCTTAAGGAATTGATATCAAATAAATTCAATACATTAACCTTGTCATTTATTGCCAGATTTAAAATTTAGAAAGGAAGTTGGGGTTACAGACATTGTAGGATGGACAGAGTATAACTTCTTAGTTAAATGAATTTCTTCCAGAAGAAAAAACCATTTTAACTGTAATTATTGAGAGATAAATATTAAATATTCAGAGACCTGCAAACAGAGTCTTCCAGATAAACAATGGTGAGCATGAACCAAATCTTAAAAGGTGAAAAAGTATAGTATAAACTACACAATTCTTACATTGTATAATTGGTCCAGACTCTTCCACCCAGTCGAGACACCAAGCTCATATCCTAAACTGCAATGATAATAGGAATCGATCTCATTAAAGTAATCTTTGAAGTTGAATAAACCACGTATTGGGTATAACTCCGCATTCTCAATAACTGCCTTTAATGCGTCTGGCCCATAATATGAGAGCACCTGTGAATATCAGTTCTAAAACATGATCAAAAGAACAGACAAATGATGATAAATTCAATATCAAGCCCCAGAAGTGTTATAAATAATAATTAAACAAAAGAGCAGCAAGGACTTCCCAGAATGTTAAGATCCTCAGAAAGTAACTCTATTATGCCTTTCACATACTCAATCAGCATATTCTTTTTCTCTTTCTATTTGATTTGTTTGGGTTCACTTCTATTCAATAAACAACCAGAATAAAGTAATTGAGCATAAAAAAAATAATAATAAAAATAAAAATAAAAACAGTAATCACCAAATAATTGAAAATTCCCCAAAAGAAATTCTAATAACAATCTTCCAGCATACTATCAATAAACATGATGCACATTCTGCAATGGAGGCCACCGCCCAATGCAGAATAGTCCCAACCTCAAAGATATTCTGCCACAAAAATAATCTACAGACAAACAACCTATTACACCAGGCTGGGCTGGTCTGGGCTGAACTGGATCAAATTCAACCTTGTCCAACTCAATTTTACATCAAGCAGGCTTGGGGAAGACAATGCCAGGTTGGCTACTATCAGACCAGGCTCACCAGTACCAACGACGAACTTTATTGAATAAATAAAGAATTACAGAACTAAGAATATTGAATCATGGTACCAAATGCCCCTTTTATAGACCTTGAAAACTAGAAATCCAGCTACAACTCAAACTCCTCTAAAGGACCAGTTAGGACTCTAACAACTCCATTCTATTTAAACTCCAAAAAGAAAAAACTGAACCGCAGGAAAATAAAATTCTGCAACTAGAAAGTATTTAGGTTATGCTGATATCACTATAACTGTGCTTTTATGTTTCGAATTGGTTTTGGGATGCTTAAGGAAACAAAAACAACTGTAGCTGTTATGATCTGGATAAACAACAGAAGATTCAAGAAGATATAGAATTCTGCAGCTGCAGGTGCTGGAACTCCTATTTCTACTTGGATCCTCACTCAGACCTGGAACACTTGAAAACTGGCTCAGATGGCCAGGCAGACCCAAGACAACACTGTATATGCTGCTAATATTGAGTAAGAAAAGTAAATGTAAGTATGTTTTCTGTAACTTCCTTTTTGGAAAATTGCTTCTATCCTGACATTTAGAAAAGACTCTTATGTCCCGACAGGTGACATCATGCCCTAACTTACAAGGCCAATTAATCCTATTGCAAATTGTGACAAAACCTGACCTTAACAACCATGATCTGTCCAGAAGGAAAGAAGGAGAAGAGTGAAGAAATAAGGCTCACAGTTAGGCTACTTTCTAAACCATAGCCACTATATGTATTTATAACTAATAAATTCTGTAATTACAAACCAAGGACAGCTAGACTTGTGCCTACTAAGAAAAAGACATACAAAATATTTCCCTACACTAGATAATAACTAATAAATAGCAACCACAAGTAATAAATAAATACCATAACTAACACCTAGCAACTTTACCAACTAAACACAATAATCTTATCACCCCCCCCCTTCTCAAGCTAGAGTATGTATCTCTCCTACGCTCCAGTTTGGAACAACAAAAGAACAAACATAACCAGTAGAACCAAACTTAATAAATATATCAATTGTAGAAGCCTGTGACCAGCAGCCACAACCATGCACAGCAAATAATAGAACAACAATATAAGGGCCCGTTTGATAACGTTTCAAGAAACGCGTTTCTGCCGTTTCTGTTTCCAGAAACAGCAGAAACGGAGCAAAAAGCGTTTGATAAAACTATTCCGTTTCACTTATTTTTAGAAATAGAAATAGAAATTTTTACTTATTTATGATTCAAGAAACGACCCAGGCGAAACAAGTTCAACTTGTTTCGCCGTTTCTGGAAACGACTTGTGGCAATTCTTTCACTGGTTACCATCGACTTCTAAAAACATGACTTATCAAACACCTTCAATTCCGTTTCTGTTTCTAGAAACGGAAATTTATGTTTCTGCCGTTTCTTGAAACATAAACGACAGAAACGTTATCAAACGGGCCCTAAATTTCTTCCAGTTGTAAAACCAACAAAAGAGACACAGAAAGGAGAATCTTCCAGTTTCAGCACCAGATTGAACAAAAACAGATCAGACATCATCAGCAGCACCAGAGAAAAATCTCTGGGAAGAAGAAATCAAGAAAATCAGCTATAGATAAAAATCTTTGTTAAGAAGAAATCCAGACAACAATAAAATCTGCAGAAAATGTCAGCCACGGACCAATAATTTGCAACAGCAACAGTAAAAGCCCAGAAAAAAAGCATCAATGGAAGATGAATAAATCATCGTCGCACGCCAAAAACCTGAAATCTTCAATTAGAAAAACTCCAGGCAAATTGTAGGGAGAGATCTTCAAACAATAACAACTTCAGGCAGACAAATAAGATATCTTCAATAAGAAGACTGTAATTAAACAACAACTTTAGAAACTGCAGACTAGAGAAGAGGAAAAAACGAAGAAGACGAGAAGAGAGAAGGCTGTGCAATAGATTGAATGAATCTACTGCAACAGAAAATCCTTATTTATAGTATTCTGAAGTGGCTATATAACAGAAATAGAACTCTTAAACTAGCTAACCATAATCACAATAGGAACCTAAATCTAATATTAACAATAGCAATAGGAAAGGTAAAAAGCAACTACTTAGTCTAATTACAATCCCAAGGTACAGAGGTCCATGAACAACCGACATATACCTCTAACAAAAACAAAATAAAAATCTTCAATAAAAAGAAAATCCATAATAAAAAAAAACTTCAAAAAGAATAAAGCTCTAGGGGCAATTCTGTCCTATAGGGCTTAGTATTCTGCCCCTATTTATTTTATTTTCTAAATGCTTATTGTAATAAGTAGGTAAGGGGTATTTCTGTCCCCCAACTTACACCTCTTATTTGGACTTATATATAGATGTGGAGCAGCCTGCGATAGGACACAATTCACAGTTGCAGGCTACCTCCAACACACAAGTTCGGTGGTCTCCCTCTCTCTTCTCTTGGTTCAGTTACTATAGATTCTGCTTTATAACAAAGAAAACAGGCAATAAAAAAGGGGTGTACCCAGTGCACAAGACACCCACCACTGCGGGGTCTGGAGAGAGTCAAGATGTACACAGCCTTACCCCTGCTTCGCGGAGAGGCTGACAGTAACAACAACCATCATCAACACAAATAGAGAGGAATCATCAACTCGCAGGCCACAGAAAGGAGCGAGAACACAGCCGCAGACTTCTAATCCAGGCAAGAAGAATTATTGAGACCCAAAACATAATTTACAAGCAACAGAAACAGGAAGTAAAAACCATCTTACTGCAGGAAGAATGAGTCCAGATTTTATCTGATCAATAATAGCAGCAGCACAATCAATACAGCAGCCACGATTCAGAGATTAAATTAGAACCGATAATGAATACTGGGTTTTATATCAGATCAAAAAATAATAAGGATACCACAGGCTGTCCCTGATCAAAAATGATTCACTTCATCAACAAAAATTCCAAATCACAGCAAGAAGAATCAAAATAAATAACCAGATCATATCAAATCTGTCAAGAACTTCATGCACAGCAGTAGGATGATGACTTATCACTAGACAATCAAGAACTACATCAAAAAAATGCATGCACAGTAAAGAGGCATTAATAGAAGAACAAGCCAAAACTGCAACCCGCAGGGAAGAAATCTCCAACCCGTAAAGTATAAGAAGAGGGCAAACAAAACCACCACAGTCCTGACAAACAAAACCGTAATACCATCCACGATAAAACCAATAATTATAAAGGATCAATTATGGACCCAAGAACAGATCAGCAACAAGAACCGCAGGGCACACATCCAGGCAGAACCCTCCTTTTTAACCACCAAAATATGTTCTCAAAACTTCAAGCAAATCCAATGGTCAGATCTGCAGTCTTGGCACAGTTTCAAATTTAGACTTCAAATCCCAAGAAAATAAGGACCATGTCAAACAAAAGAACTCGCGATCCACTAGTCAGATTAGGCTAAAATTCTAGTCAAGTACACGGTACCAGCCAAGGATCGTCCTCACAAAAGAAGATCGGAATCGGATGGTGAGATATCACTGATCAGAAAAATCCCAATAGACATATACAGGTAGACGGTAGTAGAGAAGCCATGGATCAGAATCAACTTTTCATATCTACAGCACAATAATTGCATCAGCCCACACAAATAATATGAACAAATTATAAACCCTGGTTTTTTTATCTGCTATATGCAAGGATTTTTATCATAAACCAAAGGGCAGCATCGAAGGAGAGGAGAAACAGCATCTGATGGAGATTTTTCTCCCCTCTTTTTATTCTGCATTGCTCTGATACCATGTCACAAAACCTGATCATAAAACCAGGATCTGTGTAGAAGAAGAAGGCAAAGGAGAGGAGAAATAAAGAGAAGATAGAAGAATTTAAGAAATAAGGCTCACAATTAGGTTCGTTTCTAAACCGTGGCCACCATATGTATTGATGACAACTAATAAAGTAAGTAATTACAAACCAAGGACAGCTGGAGTTGTGTAGTTACGCTAGTCCCTATTAAGAAAATACATACTAAATACTTCCCTACACTAGACAATAACAATTAAACAGCAACCACAACTAATAAACAAAGATCATTACTAACACCTAGCAACTTTAACAGCCAAACACAATAATCTTAACAGCAATAACTAAATTTTAGTCAGTATTGTTAATAGTTGCAATAAATATACATGGGGCTACAACTTTCGTGTACCACTGTAGGGCTAGTCTAAGTCTTTTGATTTGATTAGTTTCCTTGTTATGTTAGAATATTATTGGTCATTTAGAGTTGTTATCTGTATAGGATTTCTTTTCTAGTCGAAGGAGGAAATCTGCTGCCTTGTATTTTTCTAAGTATATATATGAAACGAAGGAGACATTGTTCTTCTCTCAGCAGACTGTTCTTTTTCATCCTTCTCTTTCTTGCATCTGTTTTACTGGTTTTTACTCTTGGTATTGTTTCAAGTATAACATTTAGGATAACCATTATGCTTTCGGTGGTACCAGAAAATACCGGAAAGAATTGCCTATTCTAGCAAATATATGGTGTTCATCTTGTGGGGCACATCCAAGAGATCTGTCAGGCCAAAAATCAACCTGATTGGATGACCTTGCCCTCCTAATCAATTGAATCTCTTTGGAAAGATGAAGGATATAATATATTTGTTATGCAATAGCAAACAGAAACATTACTAATAATATCAAACGAGTCAGAAACACAAGAAAGTACATTATCTAAAGGGTAATTTACCACGCCACCCCCTGGAGAATGCCAGTATTATAGGAACACCCCCTCTCTTTTACCTTATATGCTGATGTCAGCTATTATACTTATTTTAAATACCAAAATGCCCTTATTAAATATGAAGTACCTAAAATGCCCATGTGAGAAATCCTATCCTCAAATCGATAGTTACTGTACCTTTCTCCCAAATCGAGCATCGGAGATCACGGCTGTAGCGCCATCCAAGACCATCGCCGGAGCATATTTGACGGCATGAAAGCCCTCCCTTCCAGCCATGAAGCCCTCATGGCAGAGGTCAGCGTGGCCATTGCTGCTTCTGAGCATGTCCAAGTCACGTCTTTCCTCCAATCCTCCACTTCTTCCTTCTCATCGGAGAAGGAAGAAGTGATGCCAGATTCTTCCCTCCATAACCCACTTGTCACGGACCCATTACTTCACACTCACTCCCTCTCTCTCTCTCTCTACTTCTCTTTGAACAAGAAAGCGATGGTAGGTCACCGAATTCGTTAGTAACATGTCAGTTCATCCATTTTTCCGTTTCTTCCTTAAGGTTTAAGTATTGGATCATCTGGTTTTTGTCGCAAGTTTCTTCAGAACTTGGAAGTCCAGAACTGAGGTCCTCAAGAGACTTTTGAATCCGTCCACCCTTTTCACTATTCAAGATTTTTTTTTCTCTGGTTTTGGATTTCAGAACAATCAAAGCAGAGAAAAGATGCGTTTTCTTGAATTTTAATCAATAAATCCAGCCCAAACCGTGAAGAGCAGAACAGCAGCAGTAAAGCTCGAACTCTCTCCCTTCTCTGAACTTTTCTAGCTGCAAGATTAGAGCAGAGCTCCAACGAAAAGAGTAAGAGTTCTGCGGGTGTTATTCCCCAAATAGAGATAGGTACAACTCGATCTCTGTGATTCTTCTCAACACTAGTTAGATCACAGCAAGTTTTCTCCCAAATTCTGAAAGCCCATTACTTCTGTCCAGCTCTGGATTGTGATTGATTTCCAAGCCACTTGGAGGGTTTCAGCCATTTTTCAGAGAAGAAAACAATATCATTTACAGAATCAAGCTTTGCAGGATTTATCTATTTGATTTCCTTCGTTTGGTGGCCTTCCCTAAAGCGCAAAGGTTTTTCTCTCTTCCATGCCCTATCATTGGAGCTTCGAGTCATGCCTTTGGTTCGCATTCTTTCTCTAGTGTTTTCAAGGTTTTCAGCTACAGCGAACTCCAGTTCCGTTAGTGGCAGTGACATTAGCGAAGGAAGTTCTAATAAGCTAGAATCACTAACCCAATGGAAAATTTTTCCGTGATTGGAACCGTATGCAGATGGAAAATTTTTCCATCATTGGAACTGTCGACGGTAGGTGTTGTTGCGGATGGTCACGATTCACTGCTAACGACTCAATGAGAAGTACCTTAGTAAAATATGATTTATTATTTGTTTTAGTTAAAGGGTTGATGCAATTGCACGATGGACTTGGAGGAAAAAAAAAATCTTTTGATTTGATTCTCTTTGGATTTAGAAACAATTTCTTTTGTATTAGTTAGTTTCTAATTTTAGAATAGTTTCCATTTTCAAGTAGTTTCCATTAATTATTTGATTTTTCCTTTATATTAGTAATGTAATAGAGAAGAACTCAGTTTTTGAGAATTGAATGAAACTGAAATTAGATTTGAATGAATGGTATGGCTGCCGAGAAGCTTGTTCTCCCACTTTGAAGTTCTCTCCCTGAACTCTTCTCTTTTTTCCTTCTTTATCTTCTTCTTTTCTCTAATATACTCCCCATTTCTTTGTTGATTACTTCTCAAACTTGAGAATACCCTGTTCTGGGTGGTATTTCCAGCTCTTGTTTTGTCGTCAATCTCTACGGTTACTCTTCGGAACAGTTGCAGATTGTGAGAAGACATTCATGTGGTAGAACCGCCTCCACCTACACAGATTCAGTCAAGACATGATCTCCATTGAAAGTTTCTAACCAGATTTTCAAGACCTGTTTTGTTCTTGTGGTAGATCTGAGTTGCAGGTGCCATGGTTCCTTGTCGATTGCTGGTTTGAGGTACTTGTCCGCCGGAATCAAGAGGCCACAGAGTTGGAAGCTTTCGTTTGGAAGATCAGCCCAAACCAAGACTTGTTGAAGGAGCTCCATCAATCTGAAACCTCACCTTACTGCTGGTTTTTTGCTCCCTAACGTGACCTAAGGTAGAAGATGACCTTCTCCTTTTATTCTTTGTTCCCTAGTTAATTATATTTATAGTAAACCCCTTCTTTTCTTAAACCTATGTTCTAATATTTCCTTTATCTTTGGTAATTTCAGAATACTCCTTCTCTTCCAATTGTTATTTCAGTTTAACCCCACTACTTCCTTTATTTCCAGAATTGGTCCTTCTCTTTAGATTTAATCCCTGTTAAGTCCCTATTCACTTATTTCACTCCAAAAGGGGTTCAAATTGTACCAGAAATTACAATAATGCCCCTACTTCTTTGTAAACTGTTTTAGTTGTTAATTGTGGGCCCATAAGTGATCCGATTCCGACTTTTGGAACCCGGATCCGCATCAAGGGTAAAAATGTCATTTCAAATTTTTTACTTTAACCGAGATTGACGGTAAGGGGTCTAAGTCTAATTTGGTGAAAGAGAGGGGGTGTTCCTATAATATTGATGTTCTTCAGGGGGTGGCGCTGTAAATTACCCTTATCTAAACTAGCCACTTTTTTGTATATGTACTATAGTTTTGGACCAGTGCAACTATTTTTTATGGCCAGGCCCATGTCTTATTCATCGGATCAAAGCTCATGTCATGTTTAGATTGGGTAGATTGGGTTAAGAAATGTATGAACTCAATCAAGCTTCACTTCGAGCCTATGAATTAAGCTCTTGATGAGCCCAACCAAGTGAATCTTTGGATCACGTGAACCAAAGTACATGCTCAGCCTGACCTGGCCAGTGCAGCAGAGCTAAACTACAAGATTGTAAACATTGCAATAAGTGACGAAAAAAAATAGCGATATGCAGGATTTTAAAGCTAAATGGATATGAATAATCAATTAAAAAAAATATCATTGAACAGTAGGTACAGCATACAGACAGTGGCATAATTGCCACATTACTACCACAAGGAGCCTCGTGCACTGGGTTGCCCTTTTTTTTTATTTTTTTTTACCATAGGGTACTGTTAAATTGTCATTGTGGTCGCTCAGCCAGTAAAATTAACTTTCATCTCCAGGAAAAAGGCAGAGATCAGTGCAAAACCTCATTTGCATCTTTACAGACATCAGAGTCGTTTTTCTTCGGCCAACTGACTCGCCAGCACCTGCTAGACCATCAAATCAAAGCATTAAAAGGACACTAGAGAATCCCGCAGAAACCAAAACTTAGAGGAGAACCAAACGGGACTCTGGAATCAAGTAACCTTTCTCTTCCAAGGCGCCGTGCAAGCTCTTCTGCCAAAGCTTGGCCAGGTGCATCAGCGTCAGTAGCAAGAATTATGCGAGATGCCTAAAATGACTTCAAACTCTCAGGACTATCATCATAACTAGATGAACACAATTTACATACAGATGGCGTATGTCATACCCACCCTGTTGAAGTACTCTTTGCAGTTCCACAAGTACTGAAACTTTGTATCCTAGCTTCAAAAAAGAGGCTACATGAGCATCAGACTCTTCAGATAAAACATGTCAACAATCACCATTACGGCGTTAAAGAAAGAGGAAATGGACCAGATCATCTGTAAAACTACCAGATGAGCTCAAAGACCATAATTACCAAAATGGAAACATCAAAACAAGATACAAAATCTACAAAACCACTATAATCAGTGAAGATTTAAAGATCAAAGCCTTATACCAAGCACTTGATAAGCAACAAAAATGATGTTCCGTAATTTGACTGTATTTGAGCTCAGATATTAAAAGCTTATGCAATTATAAATTGGATCATGATGAGGTAGACTAACCCCGGATCTGCCGCAGAGTAAGGTCAAAGTCAAAACTACGATCATCAGCCAAAAGCTACCTTTGCACAGCATCAAAAATCGAATAAGTAGTCCAGATAGATGCGTGACCCAAATACTCTTTTGCTTTGCCGCTAGCTTCCAAATCAACTTGAGAATATTAGCATGATAGATATCTTTGACTCTTCTCAAGCCAAGGAGTCCCTCCTCAGGAGACAAGACTAATCCCCAACTGACAGGGTGGAGAAACCAGGTTGAATCACAGCCCTTCCAAAGAAAGGCACACATGAGGGACTCCAAACTCAAAATTGTGGACTGAGGAAGCTCAAAAATGCCGGACCAATAAATGTAAGAAGATTGAAGGGCAGAACTAATCAGCTCAAGATGGCTGGCATAAAATAGAATTTTCCTTTTGCGGAGGACATCTAAAATGAGGGAGCAATGGTGGGCCAACAATCTTGCTGGGATCAAAGGTAAACCCAAATAACTGACTGGAAGTCAACCCAAAGGGAAGCCAAATGTCTCTAAAAAGGAAGCCGAATGAGCCTCACTAACCCCAGAAAGGAAAAAAGAAAGATTTAGACCGATTGATGCGAAAGAAGGCCCAACAAGTTTTGAAAAAGGCACAGGCAAGATAAGATGGACTAGATCAAGGAGTAAGCTTTGGAGAAGATAATGAGATCAACGGCAAAGGCCAAATGGGAAATCTTAAGGGATTCGCATTTGGCAATGGGGAAGATGAGGAGCTGGTCCGTACTAGATTGGATGCATCCGGAAAGGACTTCAAGGGCTAGAGAGAAGATGTAAAGGGAGAGGGGAAAACCTTGGCAAATACCAACAAACAAAGAAAAGAAGCATGTGGGGCTACCATTAACCAAGACTGAGGAGCAGTGGGAGAAAATACAAATGAATATCCAATTGATGAAGATGAGAGAAAAAGCACAACTTTTTCAAGACACTAACAATTATACCCCAAGACAAGGAGTCAAACTTCGTGAAGGTCTATTTTCATGAGAACACATGGAGGGTGGGATTTCCAAATGTAGTCATTAACCAAAAGAAATCTAATAATGTTTAGATAGGTGGATGCAACTACAATTGTTTTCTCAGCCAACAACTTGCCTTTCAGGGTTTTATGGAGATTTCAAAGTAATTTTTATTCTACAGACTTCATAGAATGCATAGAACACATCTATTTGATCCAAACTTTCACAATATAGATGCAAGTTTGATCCTTTTTTCTTAAGGAAAGATTCTTCTCTGCATGATGAGTAGCTCATTATCTGAGCAATTCCCAACCTCAAGTACCACTTATCAGTTGGGGCTCATGGCAATTAATAGGTCTGGTACCAGAATAGAAGCAATTCATCCCATTATATCACAATGTTTAGACTTTCAATAACAAAGTTCTAATTGTTACAACCGCTCATCCCAAAATCTCGAGCTGTTAGGAAGGACCTGCATACGTAACACACATGGCATTGCACGTGACACCAACAGGTGGCACCAACGTTACAGGGCATAGGGGCACAAGCCGCACAATAACACACTCCCATACACCTACCAAGGATCAAAAACCCTACCACATGGCTCTGATACCATATTACAATGGCTTATCCAAAAAGCTTGAGCTATTAGGAAGGGCACAGAACAATGTCTATCAACACTACCAATGATGGAAACTGAATATAAGCATACAAAATTCAAGACAACCAGAAACTTTCAGTATGTTTTTAGGATTATCAGACCTTCTCTAAAGATGGCAATTCTTTATTCGAAACTTTTGCAGGTGCCCCATCGGGAACACTGACACAATTATAAAAACCAGCTTCTTCCATCGAAAGCTTATCAACTTCACCCTCAACCTACAATCATAAGCTAATGTCAATCAAAACAGAAGTTAAGTTAAACTAAACCAACATTGCGGGTGTACGACACTTACGATTATAATATCACTTGCTTCCTTTATATCATCCAGTCCATATAATATCTTTTCCGTATCCCTTTCCTGAAGAAGAAAAATTAAACAGAACTCAAGGCATAATACAATTACATTCCGTCTCTAATTGAAGCCTGGGCATGCAAAGTTATCAGAATACTGTTAAAGAAAAATCCAAGGTCCCTATCCAGTAGGACATAGCAAAGTTCTCATAACAGCATGATTATACTGTGACATTCATATCAAGGGACAGGCCACTAGATTGAGTGGTTAAAAGAGACCTCTTTTATACAGAAATAGACCAATTCAATGATCATGGCCATCAGATCTAGAGGCTGATTGCCACATGTACCATGGCACCCAATTGAGTGGCTTATCATCCAATCAGGTCAGTTCCGAGCATTTGAGATCTCCTAGGTGGGAAAAAAAAACGTACGGTTACACTAGACCATAAAAGCAATTATTATGGCATCAAAAGATTGACTCCATGGTATTAAAGAAAGGGAACTTGGATTTCATCACCAGAAAATAAGAAATCATTATCTAAATTAGAACTTGCAGATTGCATCAAAACCTGCCAAAAGCGTTTTTCGATGCCGCGGTACTTGCAATTGACAAGCTTTCCATTTCGTCTATAAGTAAATGCAATAGCAAGCTGTACATAAGATCAGAATGGAAGTTAGCAAGGGAAAGAATTAAACCCTCAACCTTAAAGTAAAATAACTGGAATGATAGGGTGGCAAATTTCACATGATAGAGGACATATGCAATCTGGCTCACAAATCATATGATGATCAGATGAACTTATGTGAGGAAAAGAGGGTTAACGATGGTCACAGGGCAGTCCATTAGTTGAAGCTGACTAGCATAGATTTAGGATGGTCATGACCCAACAAGTAATCTATCTCGTTCTTGGCCACATAATTAATAACTTGGATGATCATGACCATCAAAAGAGATCAATTTTTGGCCCAAGAGATCCCGTCTAAAATGTTCTCTCTTCCCCTCTAGATGGGTGTAAAATGCTTGGCAAAGATCAGTCAGGCATATTCCTGTCCGTACATCTCCATCTCTGCAAATGTCGTAATCATTTTAATTCCCAAAAATTAATGGTCAGGGTCTTCTTCATACTTGTCACGGCATCATCTAGGAAAAAAGGTGCTACATGATGCTCAAAGTGCTCAAGCCTCAACCTGGAGTATCAAGATGCCCAGACCTGGGAAAACAATAAGGGAGTAATATGGCATAAAATAACTATTAAACAACAGTCTCAAATGTGAGACATGGTGTTGCCTTGGCACCTTGGCCCCACACTATACGTCACCAAGGCACTGTGGAGGCAGGCAATTTCCTTGGTTCACCTGGGGCACCATGACTACTGTGGTATTTTTAACCACACAATTGCCCATAAAAACATAAAGAAAATTATCTGCTGAAGTTAATAGAGTTTAGAACCTCATCACCAGATTTTTGCATAACAGCGTTCCTCCGCAGAGTTGCCCCTGATATCATTCGTGCAGCAAAGTATGCCAGTAGCTGAAACAATCCCAAGAAGGTAAGTATAAGACCATATACATTTAATAATTGTTGAACTGAGAAACTACTAGAGAATACTCAAAGCAGAATATGGACTCCACAATCCCAGAATAATTATATCCTAGTTCAAAAGAACATGAACTAAAAAGGTTACTTGGCTAATCCATATCATAAAATGAAGTACTTTCACCTAATCATCCATGAAGGCTGTCCTTGTAGTAACCCACATGAACCAGCCATGCTCAAAAAGTAAAGAAATGGGATCATCAGACTGTTTATAGGCACCTTATCGATAATCATAAACCTATGTTGAGGCCAAAAGCTAATCTCGATATTGGGATTAGCATCAGCCACTGGACACGATAGGGTCAGTTTGGTCCTATCGGGTCCCTATTTGCTGTTTAGGGTTTATTACTCGTAATGGGGGGTGTTTTAGTCCTTGTACTCCTTGTTTTAAACCTATATATGCTAATGATGCCTGCGATCAGTCACACATTGGACTGATCACAGGCTGCTCTGTTTCTCTGGGCAGATTTCAGACTTGTCTTCTTTTCTTCTTCTTCTTCTTCTTCTTCTCTTCTCTTCTAGTTCTCTTTGCTGTTTTTGCTGATTTGATTGTAGGAATCTGGGATTGTAACAACCTATATTCAGTAAACTACCAATCAAGAACTCTTGAATTGAAGAGCACCTGTAATTCAACTTGCAGTAAATATTGAGCATTCTATCAATTCCATGAAATAATGAATGGTTAAGTAATCAATGAATCTAGCACCACTGTTAATTCACTACAACAACCACTAACCTTTGACTTTCCAATGCAATAATCATGGAGTAACACTGTTTTGAACATAAAATGTATCAAGAACATAACATTTTTTTTTTTTTTTGCTTTTCTGCAACCCCCCCACCCCTTCTTTTATTTCGATGCATATTCTCCGGAGACTTTATTGTTATTGCAGCACGACAAAATCTAGAAAAACAAAATGGGGACCCATGCCAGTGACATTTTTTATGTTCAGACCCAGACATTATGCGATGGAATTTGAAAAATAAGAGACACCATTCTAAAGGTGTCAAGCTGAAATTGGGTAATGATCTGCAGACCAGCTTCTGAAGTGATATTTGAGGTGTGATCATACTCTCAAGAAGGGCTTTTCCTGCCATGTATGATATGGCTTATGACAAGGAAGTCAAAGTGGCAAATTATCTTTTCTGGCAGGTAAATGTTAGATCATGAGCCCTGACCCATAGAAGAAATCTTAACTGGAGCAATATAAAATAAATATAAACCAGTTAAGTAATCAAGGATTACTTTGATCTGCCCCTTATTAAGTGTCAAAGAGAGAAGGATAATGAAGAGAAAAAAAAAAACTAGAGAACAAGAGAAACTGATCGAATAGGGTTTGATCTACCCCCTCTCAGTAGCAATTAATTATGAATCATAATTATATCATATCACAAGTAGCTCCCTCGATGGATAATTACCATAAGCCCCAAACACAGAAATTTATTCACAAAAAACCCCTTGTGGTACTTAATATATCGCAATATCTTTAACATTAATGACCGGGAGATATCACAGTATTGTAGACACCGAATTTTGTCACCCCCCGGCAATGATGACAATATGAAGGATTACATGTTGGATATTTTAGACTTGGAGAATTTTCAAGCTTAAAGTAGAAAATGACCATTTTTCCCCTATAAACTTTCAAGAGAAAATGTTTTCAAAAATTAGAATTTGATGCTGTGGATTATTGTTGTTTGTCCCCTCAAGTCGGACATTACACTTTGATGCGAGAACTATGCGAATCGACGCCCGATTCTCTCTTTCATTATACGATCCGGGTCCCTACTTTATGCATATTTTTGTAAAGGTTCCCGGTTAAGACTACAATCGTGTCTCACATCATTGGATAGTGCTCGGACTGAGCTTTCTAACGACATATTACACGTCGAATTCCGACAAACGGTTTGAAAGATATGACCCCCGAAAGTTGACTCCAAAGTTCGGTATCAGATTCCATTCCGAGCAACCAAAGGGTGCCACATGGCGCCCAAACCCCTTTGTCCAAAAGCAAGCCTTTTTGGACAATTCTCTCTAGTTTTTTAGTCCCACATCGGAAATATGAGAGAATTGTCCCAAGTCCCAAGGCTATAAGAATAGCCCTTCCTCTCTTCCAAAAGGGGGGAGGAGATTGGAGAGGAATATGGTTTTTGCTAATTCCCTTTCTCTAAATAAAGAATCTCTCAAAGTATAAAAATTTAATTGTGTAATCCTTCTTTGAGCCGGGAGACTTAGTCCGGTTCGGTTCGGTTCGGTTTTGGCCTTGAAGCACAAGGGTTATCTCCCTTTGTTTCTTGATTAAAGCCGGTTTAAGGTATTTTTCTTCTCCTAAATTACAGTTTAGAACTAGCTTATCTAATTTAATAAATTAATTTCTAATTTATTAATAATTGATTTGCTTAGATTAATTATGTCTAATTAGTTTCAGTTTGGTTCAATACGGTTCATTAGATGTGAATTGATTTATTCCGGTCCAATTAAAGGTATTTAGGTTTAATTGATTCTTTTAGATTAATTAGGTTTAATTGGTTTCTTTTTATTTAAGATGCTTATTTAAGTAGATTTGATTTGGTTTAGTTGTTTTTTTTAAATTGTTTTTTGTTCTTTTAATCTAGGCCCTTAGATTAGGATCTCAAGCCCTAATCGCTTCCCCCATCTTTTCTTCCTTTATTTCTTCTTTTCCCTATAGCAGAAAATCAGCCGCACCTTTCTCCTCCTTTCTTCTCCTTCTTCTTCTTCTTCTTCTCTTCCTCTTCCCTACTGCTGCAACCGGACCTGCAGCCACACCTTATTTCTCCCTCACTCCTCTGCAACCCTAAAAACCGAGAAGAAGAAGCTCAACTCCACAGCAAGAAAGATCTCTCATTATATTTACTAAGAAAAAAAAAAAAGACCCAAAGGTCGAAAGCCCTCTTTCACTCTTCTCTAACTCACAAAAACAGGGAAGAAGAAGAACCCAAACACAGAATCTGAAAACCCTTTTCTCTAAAGAAACTAACCTAGTGTACAGAGATGATAAAGAAACGCTTCTGGATTCTGGAAGGTGGAAGGAAGAAGAGCGATTACAGTATCAAAATGAAGAAGAAAGGTGAGGTGAGAGATCTCGTTTCTATCCATCTCCCCCAAGTTTCCAAAGCCAAACTCCGACAGCCCAAGCAAACAGCGGCAGCCGACCTCAACCTCCTTTCCTCTTCTTGCTTTTCTAAACCGAAAAAAAACCCTCGCTCCTCATCTCGGCCAAAGCCCTTTCTCCGTTTTTCTTTTGTCACCTCGCTCCTCTGCTTTTCTAAACCGAAAAATGCAGAACGATCCTTCTGCATTTTTTTGTTTTTCTTCATTATAGTCTTAATTGTTCATTGTGGATTAAATGATTTTGATAAGTTGTCCGCTTTTTTTTTTGTTTTCTTTTGCTTTCTAAAATCTTTCCAAGGATCTCAAATTTCCCTAATTTTGGGTCCTAAAATCAAATGATTTCTTTTTCTGTTTTCTTTTCTCTCTTAATAATATATGGGACGTAGTTTAGGGCATGTTTAGTTTAGGACGGGCGTGGCTGGCCCCTCAAACCGGCTCGTAGCATTAGGTGCGTATTGGGGATTTGGGTTTTCCTACTATCTATCTTTTGTACTCCAACATTCACTTGCATTAGTGTAGTACTAAGTTAGATTAATTAAAGTAACTTAGTTAATGTAATTAGTCATTTCAACTGTTGTTTATTTAATTGTGGTTTGTTAATTTAGCTTTTTA
>NC_056569.1:5056273-5060222 GCF_013358625.1 Macadamia integrifolia
CCGCGGTACTTGCAATTGACAAGCTTTCCATTTCGTCTATAAGTAAATGCAATAGCAAGCTGTACATAAGATCAGAATGGAAGTTAGCAAGGGAAAGAATTAAACCCTCAACCTTAAAGTAAAATAACTGGAACGATAGGGTGGCAAATTTCACATGATAGAGGACATATGCAATCTGGCTCACAAATCATATGATGATCAGATGAACTTATGTGAGGAAAAGAGGATTAACGATGGTCACAGGGTAGTCCATTAGTTGAAGCTGACTAGCATAGATTTAGGATGGTCATGACCAACAAGTAATCTATCTCGTTCTTGGCCACATAATTAATAACTTGGATGATCATGACCATCAGAAGAGATCAATTTTTGGCCCAAGAGATCCCATCTAAAATGTTGTCTCTCTTCCCCTCTAGATGGGTGTAAAATGCTTGGCAAAGATCAGTCAGGCATATTCCTGTCCGTACATCTCCATCTCTGCAAATGTCGTAATCATTTTAATTCCCAAAAATTAATGGTCAGGGTCTTCTTCATACTTGTCACGGCATCATCTAGGAAAAAAGGTGCTCCATGATGCTCAAAGTGCTCAAGCCTCAAGGCATTTGATCACCTGGAGTATCAAGATGCCCAGACCTGGGAAAACAATAAGGGAGGAACATGGCATAAAATAACTATTAAACAACAGTCTCAAATGTGAGACATGGTGTTGCCTTGGCACCACCTTGGCCCCCAACTATACGTCACCAAGGCACTGTGGAGGTAGGCAATTGCCTTGGTTCACCTGGGGCACCATGACTACTGTGGTATTTTTAACCACACAATTGCCCATAAAAACATAAAGAAAATTATCTGCTGAAGTTAATAGAGTTTAGAACCTCATCACCAGATTTTTGCATAACAGCGTTCCTCCGCAGAGTTGCCCCTGATATCATTCGTGCAGCAAAGTATGCCAGTAGCTGAAACAATCCCAAGAAGGTAAGTATAAGACCATATACATTTAATAATTGTTGAACTGAGAAACTACTAGAGAATACTCAAAGCAGAATATGGACTCCACAATCCCAGAATAATTATTACCTAGTTCAAAAGAACATGAACTAAAAAGGTTACTTGGCTAATCCATATCATAAAATGAAGTACTTTCACCTAAATACCTAATCATCCATGAAGGCTGTCCTTGTAGCAACCCACATGAACCAGCCATGCTCAAAAAGTAAAGAAATGGGATCATCAGACTATTTATAGGCACCTTTATCGATAATTATAAATCTATGTTGAGGCCAAGAGCTAATCTCGATATTGGGATTAGCATCAGCCACTAGACACGATAGGGTCAGTTTGGTCCTATCGGGTCCCTATTTTCTGTTTAAGGTTTATTACTTGTAATGAGGGGTGTTTTAGTCCTTGTACTCCTTGTTTTAAACCTATATATGCTAATGATGCCTGCGATCAGTCACACATTGGACTGATCACAGGCTGCTCTGTTTCTCTGGGAAGATTTCAGACTTGTCTTCTTTTCTTCTTCTTTCTTCTCTTCTCTTCTAGTTCTCTTTGCTGTTTTTGCTGATTTGATTGTAGGAATCTGGGATTGTAACAACCTATATTCAGTAAACTACCAATCAAGAACTCTTGAATTGAAGAGCACCTGTAATTCAACTTGCAGTAAATATTGAGCATTCTATCAATTCCATGAAATAATGAATGGTTAAGTAATCAATGAATCTAGCACCACTGTTAATTCGCTACAACAACCACTAACCTTTGACTTTCCAATGCAATAATCATGGAGTAACACTGTTTTGAACATTAAATGTATCAAGAACATAATATTTTTTTTTTTTTTTCTGCAACCCCCCCACCCCTTCTTTTATTTCAATGCATATTCTCCGGAGACTTTATTGTTATTGCAGCAAGACAAAATCTAGAAAAACAAAATGGGGACCCATGCCAGTGACATTTTTTATGTTCAGACCCAGACATTATGAGATGGAATTTGAAAAATAAGAGACCATTCTAAAGGTGTCAAGCTGAAATTGGGTAATGATCTGCAGACCAGCTTCTGAAGTGATATTTGAGGTGTGATCATACTCTCAAGAAGGGCTTTTCCTGCCATGTATGATATGGCTTATGACAAGGAAGTCAAAGTGGCAAATTATCTTTTCTGGCAGGTAAATGTTAGATCATGAGCCCTGACCCATAGAAGAAATCTTAACTGGAGCAATATAAAATAAATATAAACCAGTTAAGTAATCAAGGATTACTTTGATCTGCCCCTTATTAAGTGTCAAAGAGAGAAGGATAATGAAGAGAAAAAAAAAACTAGAGAACAAGAGAAACTGATCGAATAGGGTTTGATCTACCCCCTCTCAGTAGCAATTAATTATGAATCATAATTATATCATATCACAAAAGTAGCTCCCTCGATGGATAATTACCATAAGCCCCAAACACAGAAATTTATTCACAAAAAACCCCTTGTGGTACTTAATATATCACAATATCTTTAACATTAATGACCGGGAGATATCACATTATGATGCTTCTTGGAGTTGCTTTGGACCATTCAACGCAATCAGCAGGAACCTGATAGAGAGATTTAGAAGTGGAGAGCTCCAGGTCCTTCGGAGTTAAGCCTCAACTGAAAGCTCTTCTGACCACAAGCAAGAAGGCATCATCAGTTGATCTAGACAAAAGGTTACCCCCACTACAGAACAAATTTTCACATGGACAGCTTATAAAAGAACTATTCTGAACCATCACCACATTTCTAGGATAATGTGCTTCACAACATCTGTTAATTTTCTCTTCAAGCAGCTGGAAGATGTCTTTGTGGAAGAGATATGAGCAGAAACAATTAGGTCCAGAATGGTGCAGTGGGTCTCTGTAAGGGATTTTTTGGCCATCTAAAAGTTTGACACACTCGGTTTCTTTTATAGCTAAACAGAAACGGTTGTGTTTACCAAATCCTGGACCTGCCACTTGGTATGATTGGAGGTTAGAAACGAAACGGCTTTCAACGACCAAGCAGTACCATCCCAAAAACTGCTGGCTAGAGCAAGGGATTCAATTTATTGGTGAGCTTCTATCTTATTGATTTCAAGGAATTCAGTATTTTGGAGATCAGAAACCGGCGAACCTTTTTTGGGAGTGAAATTCACTTTGCTCCCGTCTAACTCTCTTTTTGGTCAGTCCTTGTACAGTAAAAGCAGGGCCTGCCTTTTCTCTTGTCATTGCTAAAATATTTTTGGCTCATCAAAATAAAATGGATCCAACAAAATGAATTCAAAGTAGATACACAATAAACTAGAGAGAGAGAAAAAAAACAACAGTGCAACAGAGATAACAATTTGAAGGGAAGGGGAAACAAACATTATTACCTCATCACACAAAGGCTCCAACCCAAGGCTCTCCTCTGTGATTGAACGTTTGGGCATGACTTTCGGGGTTGAATTGACAGCAGGACAGGTACTGATGTCTTCAAATGCCTGTAATCAAACTACGAATCAACTGTCAAGCTGCAACAGAACTCCCAATTCCATTAACAAAATTTGAATTCCAAAATTGTCTCTGTCAAAAATCAATTATAACTATTTTACCCGCAAACTGCCTCTCCATCCGCATTTGGCTCTAAAACAATTCCACATTGCACGACCCCTATAACAGTCAGAAACACTAGAAATCAGAAAACATCAACTCACAGAACATGAAAAGGAAAAAAGTGTCTGCTGTTCTTTTAGGGGGGGGGGGGAAGGATTTTTAAAATAAAATATAAAAAATAAATAAACATAACAGATTTACCCATCTGCAGTGATATGAATTGATAAGCTCCTCTCCATTGATTTCCCACCACCGCACTATGATGCAGAGTATATCACATGTAAGTACACATTTACAAACAATTGCAGTAAAGACTGAGCAATCCTTTTTTTTTTTTTTGGGGGGGGGGGGT
>NC_056569.1:5060242-5071755 GCF_013358625.1 Macadamia integrifolia
GTGTATTTGGCATGGCAGAACCAGAACCAGTACACATGAACCCGACATGTATACCAATTTGACACATTTAGAACATTTTTAAGCAATACTGATCTCAAACTAATGAGATCCAGTAGGAAATCAGCATGTGAAAGGATCGCAGGTAAGGAATAAAACTAGATTTCCAAAGAATTTTAATAAAGAAAGAATCAAGCGACAAGATTTAACCAAAATTATGGTTGAAGGCTCAAATTGGATGGGAGAAGATAATATCAGCAACAGGCTTGATCGTCAGTTCCTTAGGATCTGAAAATTCCTACTTGAAGGAATTCCCAAATCTAAGAATACCAGATTCGAGATTGATTTAAGTACCAAATAACAAGACTAATGTATAGTCAGAGACATGCACAGCATCACAGCACACAAACAGAAAATTCCATTCCAAAAATTCATAAATTCGTGTATTATTATAACCCTTTTTTATAAAGTATCCCTTCAAGTTATCTAAACAAAAACTAACTTAAACTGACCAATTATTTGCTATAGAAGGCTCCAAACAACATAAACTATTGACTAACAATAAAAAATAAAATACTTGACTACTTAACAGCACATGGAACCCCCACAATCTTATCCATTTACTTGATCCTGTATTCAGAACAAAGACCCTAAAAGAAGCCCATTATATCAATAAAACCAAAAATAAAAATCCAAGGCCCATAAAACGCATCCAAGGTCCAAAATAAAGTCTTCGGAGGCCCAGTTGAAAAATCTGAACTGCATCAATTTGATATGATATAAATTAGCCTTTGAAAACCTATTCTATTGAATCTTTACTGAACAACCAGGAAAAAATCTGGACCTTAGAATAAGAATTGGGGAAACAGGCCTTAGTTACCATTGGTTTCAATCATCTGATCAAGCTAATTTTCTGTCAAAAGGTCCTGGACAGAAGTGCCACCTTGAAAAGCCCAAACTGAAAAGAAGCTAAAAACAGTTTGTACTCAAATAGAATCATATTGTAATAGCTCCATTAGATAACCTTAACCCCAACCTTTTTTAGCTTATGGAATTCCTTCAGACAGGCAGATAAATTATAAAACTTAGAAGAAGAAATCTACTTATTAGATGGTTCAAATTATCTCATTGATTTTTTTTTTTTTATTAAGTGATGGGCAGAACGGTTCCACTGATTATACAGCTCAGACTGAAAAGTGAAAAGGTTACGAAAAAATGTGCAATGAACTCCATAGTGCATTGGAATTTTTATTTTTTTTTTATATTGAAGATGACTTAAACTAAAAGAATTTTTAGAAAGAGACTGAAAAAATGGAACCAAAACAAGTCAATATATTCAAAAAATGATACACTGCAGTCTGCAGAGTAATGTGAAAACAGGGAATTAAAATTCTCAACAATCTCATTTTTTTAGGTCGAAACTCGATCACTCAAGTCAATTTGAATAATCTTTAAGTAAACTTTCAGAGGTTACTAGAGAGCTTAAAATCTTAAATAAACTTCAAAATAACCCAATCAATTGTTTATTGGTTACAGAAAAAATCTATTGCAAGAAATAATGGCTAGAGCCTAGAGTACACGAGGATCACATTACAACAACAATAGAACGATGATGACAATGATATAGTTGCCTCGTGGCTAGACTCTAGAACCCCTCCAATGCCTTAGGTGACCTAGACGCCATGACAACTATGGATTTCATATTATGTTTAATACATCATTCCACCACCTGCTATAAATGATGATGACAATGATATAGTTGGGGATAAGCATGGACGGTGATAATTAGAGAGTGAAAAAATATCTAGTCAAGCAACTCTTAGAACTTCTTCACTCAAAACGGTCTCCTTTCGTAGCCAATGTTTTTGAGATGCAAGTGTTTGAAAAGGTCCACTCCCTTTTGGCCTGCCGTAAAATACTTAAAATCAATCATACAGTTAGTCGTGGAAAGCATAAGACAGTATGCATGTATTGTGAGAAAAAAAAAAAATTTGTACATACAGCATATCCCTATCCACTTCACGCCCATGAGTTTTGTTTATTACGTGTCATTGTCAGAGTACAGAGACAGTTGGGGCTCATGCCACTGAGATGTCTCATTAATTCAATTTTTGCTGTGGTTTAGAAGTTTTGAGAGCATGGAATAGTCAGGGTCATTAAAAAGCAAGAAGAATCTCTTGCAATTATGGATGGGAAAACGAGAAGGCTGATTATGTATTGAGCCTCATTTTTTCAGTAAAATCAAAAAAGTCTGAATGCAAATGAATTATTCTTAGACAAGGAAAACATGCCTCCAGACTCCACAGACAAATAAGGAATTGTGATTGGTAGAGCGGGATCATATGCTTTTCATTTTCCCATCTAACGCTAAGTTTTCTGTTTCGATGCATAGCTCGGTAACAATTTTGTAATACCAATTATACTCTATACACTTTGTATATTTCCTCTGGGCGAATAAAGCACTTAATATATATATATATATATATATATAGAGAGAGAGAGAGAGAGAGAGAGAGAGAGAGCACGGTAAGCGTCGACCATACGTATCAGTATCAAGAAATTACACAAAATAAGAACAACCATAGCTAATGGATAAAGAAGCTTTCAAGTTTGAACTACAAAACAGATTCTATCTGGAAAAGTGAACAATAAACCAAGACATTTAATAAATACAAATAAAAGAAGCCCAGAGAAAAAAGAAAAAATAAAAACTGAAAATAAGTACCTCTGGACAAATAATGTGAATGAATCGCCCGGGTATACAAGTGGTGCTGTCAATCCCTTTCTTATTCAATTTCTCCTTCAAGGTCTTCAACTGAACAGAATCCACCGTCTCTTCTTCTACACGCCCCACGTCCTCAACTATAATAAACAGAGAAGAAAAAAACTATAAATCAAAGCAAAAGAAAACAGATAACAGAAAATCCAAAGAAAAATACCCACCTGGTCTAGGAACCCTGGCGTGAGGTATATAGGAAAACCCATAATTTTTCATAAGAAAATGGGGAGAAACAGATATGGGTTTTGGTGGGCAAGACGTGAAGAGAAGTCGACAGGAGTGGAAATGGTGAGAGTGTGAGGAAGACAATATAGGTATTGCACAAGGTGTGCATTTGAGTAGGTGCTTGGAGCCCATGAGTATATTGGAGTAGAGGAGTGTGCGAAGAGGCCGGTGTGTTGGAAGCAGCATTTCTGATGAAGCTCTGTTGAGTACCAAGCTTCAACAAGCTACCACGGCCAAGGGAGAAGTAAAGGCTCAGAAAGAAATTTTGGTTTGAGATAACAGAGAACGGATACAGCAGTAAGCAGATGGTGTTGTTTGTTAGGGTTGTTTCGCTCACTGTGCCTCACTGCATTTCCTCCCAAAAGCTTCTCTCATCTCTCTCGGGAGAAACGATTCCTGGTTTTAATCCCGGCCGGAGTCAATCGATTCAACCATTTACCCAAAAAATGGTTCAACCATTAATAGGGTCATGGGTCATTGGAGCGCCTACTATGATGAGCATTTTAAAGCAATCCATCAATTTACCTGAAAAATAAAAATAAAAAATATAGCAATCCATCTCATCGTGATTTGTGATGCACTTTTTTTTTTTTTTTTTTGCCTTTTTTTCTTTTGGGGGCATGATTGAAAAGCAACATATTTACAAGAATGTCATTGTTTCAATGTTCATAATTATGATAACAAAGGAAAAATAAACTAACCATAACATGAATTAGATGCAAGAAAATATATAAATGAAATCTACATGATTCCATCATAAAATCTTGAAAATAAAATAAATATAGAGAGAAACTCCTAAAATACCCATTCATGTCAAATCTAGCATAATATATAAATAATTAACAAAATATATTAGAATGAAAAAACATATTGCAAGTTCTAACATGACCAATGTCAAAGATCACAACAAATAACACAATCAAGAAAAATAAAAATATTTCAAAATTCGTGTGTAAAAATATCCTAATTTACTAAAACATTGTTAAAGATGAAATAATGGAAAATAAAATATTGGTGTGATGCCATAATTACAAATAAAAAACATCATAATGATGATTTTAAACCTCTGAAAAAAAAATCAACATTTTGATATGAGAATCCAATAAACTAATAAATATATGGTTCTTCTTTTTTTTTTTTTTTTTTTTTTTTTTTTAACAATTGATATATAAAAAATGAATGAAATTGTAGATTATTCTATACAAGGACAAAAAAGCATAAATATATAGCTAAAATCAGATAACAAATATGGAAAATTAGAGATTGAATAATAGGATCTGAATACATTATAAACATGATGAAATTACATCACATCTGCCCAGTAGAGACAACAATGATATACATGGAATGTCAATGCAACAAATCAACTAGTTTTCAATTAAAATGAAATAAAAAATACAAAAATACAAAACAAAAAAAAAATATATATATACTCATAGAATAATAAAATCAAATAATAAGAATCCCTGAAGAATTACACAACTCATATTATAGTGATAATAAGTTGCTATAATGAACGATCAAATAGACTATCTTATGCAAATAAAGCTTTTTTCACTTAATTTTAAGATCCCTTAAGATGTGCGGGTGATCCCAAACATGGTTTTAAAACTCGGATCAAATTGGTTGGTATTGTTCATATCGACTGATATCAACCTTGACAGATCTTTATCATCCACAGGTAAGACATAATATCAAAATGATAATAAACAAATATTTTTATTAAAAAAAAAAAAGGGGTAATTCCATCTTATACGGTTTGATCCATAGCGATCTAGATCATTACAAGCCTTGATTGATACTGAGATTTTAAACCTTGTTCCCAAATCATATATGTGAAGGTATCACCTTTATCTTAATTAAGATACTAGACTCATCCAAACCCATTAGATATGTCTATCCAAACATCAATGCCTCAAAACCAAAGTATGAGGTGTTGAATCCAATTCCGGAATTTGAGCTTAATTGGAGCTCTAGATATTAAGGTTAGGCTGTTAGACCAACAACCTTAAGCTCGGGTTAAGTACTAGTTGTATCGGATTATGATTGGGTCGGTTAACCCGACTAAAACCCGACCCACTGGAATCACCGACCTCAGCTCTCCGAGACTCCGACTTCTTCTCATTCTGGGCTTTCTAGATTCTCGAAGAGTCTCTCCTCGATTTCTATTTAAAGGCTCCGTCTCCACATTTCAGACGCCGTAGTTCACTTCTCCTTGCTTCTCCCGGATATCCCAAAAACCCTACCACAGAAAGTTTTCACTAATCCAGTACTCTTCGTAGCTTCTGATACTTTTTGGTCATGGCGATTATATCCGACATTGAAGAAGATCAGGAACCCCAAAAGGCTTCAACCTCTTCCCCTTCAGAATCCTCTGTAGGTAAATACGATGATGTCCTGAAACCGATCCTTGATAAACAAGGTCCTCTGGGTCTAATGGAGACAGTTGTCGACTTCGTTCGTCGGAAATCGGATCTGTTCAAGGACGAAGCAGTGGAGAAGAAGGTTTCGGCCATTCTTTCTTCTTTGAAAGAGAAGGATGCAGAGGAGAAAAAGAAGGCTGAGGAGAAAAGGTTGAAGGATGCTGAAAAGGCGGAGAAGCGTTTGAAGGAAGTGGAAAAGAAAGCTGACTCTAAAGAGAAGGAATCAGCACAGGAATTGAAGGCCGAGAGCAAAAAGGAGAACGGAAACGTGCGAGGTAGTTTCTTTCTATTTCAAAAAATTTATATGTTTGTTTCGTATGTAATCAATTTATGACTGTTAAACCCTAACAAGCTCGTTTCGCTTTAATGATATACCTTGTATTTCTGAATAATTAATTAATCTTCATCTAGTGGCATGGGGGAATTTAGTTCACCGTGTTATCTGTTTTGCATTGTGGAGAATGTTCAATGGGAATTTTATCTTTGGATTGACTTTCTGCTACTTATTTTGCTGTGTTCACTTAATTGCACTGTGCAGATTGTTGATTGAGCAGTTTATCTGATGTATTTAGCATATTGTGCATATTTGTTGTACTTGTTGTCACTGTATTTCGGGTTTTTTATTTTTTGTTGGGTGTGTTGATAGTTTATATGTTGTATTTTTCATATGGAGCATATTTGTTGTACTTGTTGTGACTCTGTTTCGTTATTTTTGGTATAATATTGGTAGTAACTACTTCACTGTTAAAAGGGGGAACTTTAGCTGCAAAGTATTAACTTGATTTAGGGTTTTGCATATGTGAACTGTTGCTGCCAAAAAACCACGCTAGTTGAACCTACACAACACAGACGACGGAGGCCCGGAACTTTGTCCGGGGTTAGTCCTCCGACGCTCAAGTCAGGGTCGGCGGCACAGTTCAATAAAGGAGTAATGGTGAGGGTATCAGAGCTTACCTTCTTCCTTCCTCTCGGCCTCCTTATATCCTTCTTCGGACTAGGGTTTCCTTCTTGTCTTTTCCCCCGTCCTTCTCCCCTACGACCGTAGTCCTTGTGGGGGAATATTCCCCTCATGCAGACGACGTTATCCCGCGTGATTTTTGTGAGCGTGCCTGAGTGATTGAGCGTGCTTGAGCGTGAGTGATTTCTTGGAACCTTCGTCTGGCGGAGGACACGTGTCTCAGAGGCGACATGTGTCATTGCCCTACTGAGAGGTCAATTTGGCTATATCAGGAGCCCCCTTACTCCCACTAGGAGCTTCTTCCTGTGGGAGTAACCAACATCTTCTTCTTCTTCTTCTTCTTTCCTCTTTTTTTTTTTTTTGGTTGACTTGTCCTTCGGCCTTGGCATTACTAGCGACCGAGGCTTGGGGTCGACCGAGGGAAAGACCTTCGGTCGATTCGGGTCGGCCTTACACCGAGCCCCTTGCTGAGGCGACGACCCTCGGTCAGGTCCGTTCGGCTTTGGCCGAACTCCCAACCGAAGGGGGGACCCTCGGTCAGGTCCGTTCGGCTTCCCAACCGAGGGGGAGGCCTTCTGTTAGGTCCGCTCGGGCGCAAACCTCGAGGCTTCGTATCCTGACGTGGCGGTGTCATTAATGCTCGGGAAGTCGTACCGCCTTTCCCCCCATCTATATAGTGTGGGGGGCCATTTGTGGGGCACTTTTCTTTTCCCTTCGGAGAGCTCACCTTCGGCCTTGGTGTCCCTTTGAACCTTCGCCTTCATCTTACTTCCCTTAGTTTAGCAACACTCACAAGTAAGTGATGTCTTCCTCGTCGAGCTACAGCCCATTGTCCCGCGAGAGGTCGAGGCCGAAACGTAGGCATAGGAGTCCAGGGGAAGTCCGAGGGATGTCCTCGAATTCCACCGACTCTCCCTCCTCCCGCGACTCATCGTCCGCGGCCTCACCGTCGGGGTCCAGGGGTGGCTCCAACGGCGAGGGGTTTAGGGAGAGGGTGCTCGATTCCCGAGCCCAGACCCAGGAGCCCCTAGAAGTGGAGGCCCTCAACATCGTCTCTACGATGGACGAACCAGAATTGGAGGAGCTGAGGGCCTCCTTCGGTGTTTCGGACGCTTTCGAGCTCCGTCTCCCCAGACCATGCGACCGAGCCAGCTATCGGAACTCCGAGGAGCTGTGCTTGTACAAGGAGGCCTTCAAGGCCGGTCTTCGGCTGCCCCTCCACCCCTTCTTTACCAAAGTGTTTCGGCACTATGGGGTATGCCCGACCCAGCTAACGCCGAACGGGTGGCGACAAGCGTTAAGCTTCGTCATCTTCTTCGTACGGCACAAGAGGCCCCTTTCCCTTCCCCTCTTCATCAATTGTTTCCTTCTTCAGGCCTGCAAGGGACTTACGGGTTGGTATTATTTTTGCCCCCGAAAGGACCTTTGGCTATTGAAGGGTTACCCGACTTCCATCCACGGATGGAAGGAAAAATTTTTCTTTGTGAAGTCGATCGAGGGGGTGCCCTTCGGCACGGTCTGGGATATCTCGGACCTTAGGGATGTGAACTCCGCCCTTGCCCTATTCGGGGCAGACGCGGAGTCGTTGGCAATGGCGAGGCGGCAAGAAGGCTGTTCTCCAGTCGAGGCCGACTGCCTCAAGTCCGACGCCATACTCTTCAAGTTCGGGCTTAGCCCGGGTGAGTTAGGCTAGCCCCCGTCTGCTTCCTTCGAGTGTCGGTTCTTTATGCTAATTCCCTTGCTTCTTCTTGCAGTGCAAGTCACTAGGGCCGAGGCTAAGGCCGCCGCCGCGGCGAGGCAGGCACAGATCAAGGAGGCCAAGGCACATGATGCTCAACAACAGCCGAGGCCGAAGCGGAAGGAGAAGAAGGGACCGTCCTCCGAGACCCCGAAGAAAAGGCCCAGAGTCGAAGGGCCGAGTGCCAAGGCTGTCCAGGCCCTCGCAGCTCTGGGCCGAGACGGGCCTGCTCAAGACCCCTCCCCTGCTGCTGTCTCCCGAGGCCCGAGGGTTGCAACGACGAGGGCCGAGGTGGGGTTCGTCCCCCAATGGTCAGTGAAGGAGGACGACACGTTGGCCGTCGGACGGGTCGCTAGAGAGTTGGTGATGAAGGGGAGTCTTCCCCGAGATGCCACCGAGGCCCAGAAGCAAGGGACGGCGACAATGATCACGTCCGCATGCATCTTCATGGCGGGGGTAAGCTTCGGTCCCCATACCTTCTTTTACTTTTTTTTTTTTGCATTCTGACCTTTGGTGTTTCGTGCAGGCTCAGAATCAGATGGGTCAGCTGGCGGCTCGAGCCGAGGCTATGTGCCGAGACCTTGAGGTCGCCGAGAGGGAGAGGGTCTCCCTGGACAACGAGCGCACCCTCCTCCTCGAGAAGGTGGAGCACTTGGAGAAAGAGCTAGTCTTCGAGCACCGAGAGTGCGATCGGAAGCTCTCGGAGCTGAAGTCGCAGGTGAAGGCCCGAATTCAGGAAGCCGAGGCCCGAGGGGTCGAGAAGTATCGGTCCTCCGAGGACTTCAGGGAGGAGATCAAGCGCGCCATCGCCCCGGGGTACACAATGGGCGCTACCGAGGTCCGAGATTGGGTCCGCGAGCGCTACCCCGGGGTCTCCTTCGATGACAGTGGCCTCATCTTCGAGGACAACGACGTGGAGGCGGCTCCATCAGCCACCGAGGTTGCCGATGCCGATGGCGGAGGCTGCAGCGAGGAAGGCAAGGTCCAGCCACATCAAGAAGTCCCCCCGACTCCCGGCCATGGAGGTTCGGATCAGGAGACTCTCCCAGCCGAAGACGAGGCCGCGAACCCGACGGATGCCCCTTGAGGTCACCTCGGGCCTCAGCAGACCGCCGCCCCCCTTTTGTTATGTAATCAGCCTTCGGGCTTCTTGTAGTTCGGGCTTTAGGCCTTATGTAATTAGCCTTCAGGCTTTCAATGTAACTACGGCCTTCGGGCCTGTTTTGTAATCCTTGCCTTCGGGCTTTATGAATGCATAATTCCTTTTTCGTCTCTTCTGTCCCTCTTAGTAATTGTCTTTAATTCGTACATAGGTGCAAAGAGCCGAAACCCTAGTTGACCGTCTTAGGCGTATGGCCCCGAGACTTGGCCGAAGGCCGACCTTTCGATAGTCAGACCCTGTGATGCAGATTTATCACCAAAATGGACTTGTTTTCTTAGGAATAAGCCTATGGTTGGGTTGTATGCATGTTGGGCCTTTAGTCCAAGGTTTTTTTAGTGTAATAGGCCACTTTAATAGTTTAATGAGTCTAAACCATGGTAATAGGTATGCATACGGGATTAGTTACTATGGTTTACATGTTTTGGTCTAGTAGTGGTTTGGTTCATTAGTTGAACCAGTCATGGGGTCAATAAGTGTTTAGAATGTACTTTTACTTTTACTTTTACCTTTTTACTTTTCTAGAAAAGGGGAGAGGAATCAACTCACTTTTGTAAGTAATGGTGGGGTGAAGACTTTCCCATACCAACTTTAAGAGGTGATGATTTTTCCACCTTTGGTAGTTGGTGAGTGAAGACTTTTCCACCTTTGGTAGGTGGGGGATGAAGATTTTTCCACCTTTGGTAGGTGGGGGATGAAGACTTTTCCACCTTTGGTAGTTGGGGGATGACTTTTCCATTGTAACTTTAAGAGGTGAGGATTTTTCTACTTTTGGTAGTTGGTAGGTGAAGACTTTTCCAACTTTAGTAGTTGGAAGGTGAAGACTTTCCTACCCCAACTTTAATAAGTGAAGACTTTCTACTATTGTTAGTTGGAAGTTGGGTATGTAATGTTTTGTTGAGTTGGTCCTATAAATAGGGATCAATTGTAAGCATTCAAAGACAACTCAGAATTTGAAATCAAAGTTTGCTTATGCAACTCTCTTCTTGTGTTTGATCAAGAATCTCTTGTGTTTGATCAAGAAATCTCTTGTGTTTGATCAAGGTAGGTTGGTGTTTGATCCAGTCGATCCACCTTGCGGTGTGAAGCCCGGGTGTTATATTATTGTTTATTGTTCCATCTTTTTTTTTTCATCTTTCAAACAAGTTTTAGCAATATCCTATTCTCCATATCTAGAATTCCCTATTCTCTGAGAAAAGATCCTACCCTGGTACTGTTTTGAGCTTCCTCAATTTCAGTATTACATCAATTGGTATCAGAGCATGGCAGAGAATGAGTCACAGTGGCCGCCGCCTCCACCTGATCCAATGGCAAAAGTCATTGAGATGCTTCAACAGCTCTCTACTGGACAGAAGATCATAAGTGCGAGGTTGCAATCACTTGAGAATCAAAGTACTACTCCAATACAAGGTAGCAATGTACCATTCGAAAGGGAGGACAGGTATCAACTACAATCTGCTGTGCATCGTCAACATAGGAGAAGTGCTGAAAGGGCACAACAAAGAACCCCTACAGCACCACCTACCTTTGAGGAACATGTAAGATCTTATTTCAATGGTGATCTTGAAGCACCCCGTCGACGTGCTGATGAATCACAGAAGGTCAAGCTTGAATTAAAGGAGTTCAGCGACAAGCATGATTCCCAGGTATTTTTTGATTGGTTGGTTACTTTAGATAACTACTTTGACCGGTTTGAATTATCTGAGTCGCACAAGATGAACCTAGCGCATACTAAGCTAGTTGGGTCAGCCCGCGAGTGGTGGAGAACCAAAGAAAGGGATCTAAAAGATCATGGTAGATCTCCCATTACTTGGGAAGAAATGAAGTACGAGTTGGCGGGCATGTGCCTATCCAAACATGAACGAAGAATGTACTTCCCTCCACCCGAGTCCCCTTTAAAGTCTTCTTCAGATTTCCAAAAACTACCCACTGGTGACAAGAGCATGAAAGAAGTAATAGACCATATGGCCGTTCTTGTGCAACAATATGCAAAGGAGCAACATGAGAAGACACCTCCCATCAACGATCCAAAGTCAGAAGTTGAGGTTAGTGTGGAAGAAATTCCAACAATTTCTACTGTCAAAGAGGGGTTAGACAATGATGATCCCATCACTAAGACTCATGTGGCAGAAATCGACATTGAAGACATTGTTCTTGAAAAGTTGGAGCTTATGCCTCAAGTCTTTGCCAAGGAGATTACCAATGTTGAGGACTCTATAAATTCAACATTCACA
>NC_056569.1:5074099-5081261 GCF_013358625.1 Macadamia integrifolia
TTTTTTTTTTTTTTTTTCTGTTATGGCAGATGACAGCAAATTGGAAGGATGCATGATTTCTTGTTCCAAAAGATGCAGCAGCAACCATTGACGTCGAAATCCTCTAATATGATATGAGAAACTTTGGGTTCAAAGAATAATGTAAAATCTTTATAGTAAGAATCTTTTTAATTAATTAATAAAATGGATTTGGCAATTTATCTACCAACCTGTTGAGCATTTTATCCTCCTATCCTTTGGTTAATTACTACTTAATTAGCTTGGGGTCGCAGACCATGTTCCAATAAATGTTCGTTGGTGGGACCTTGTCCTAAAATTTTCTATATTTTGGACAAACATTACGTAATACAATTCCAATTTAGGTTTTGAGTTTGAATCCATTTTTATTTTTTTAAATAGATGGCATGAGATTTTTCATCTAAAAATATCACTAATTTTTTTTCTCACTGTTATTGCATTATTTGCATAATTATTTGTGAATAGGAAAAACTATTTATTCTAATGGCAAGAATGGCCACATCGTATCCATGTGGCTCAAAATTACCTTTGTAATGAAGAAACTTAATGGAACCATTAAGAACAACATTTTCCTAAAAATCCATGTATAGGTTTTGGCTTTTGGAAAAAAAAAAAAATTAGTTGTTACCTGGGTTGCTGGCAAGTAGCTGCAATCCCCACTCACAACCAAAGAAATTGAATAATTTACTTTCTTGTTTACAAATATTCTCCTAGATTATAATATTTAAAAAAGTACCTTTTAAGATTCTATTTCTTTGGCTGCAAGCTACAACCCAGCAACAACAGCCAAGTTTCATTTCGTTGGATTCATTTAGGAGTACAGAATCATGACATCCCACCCTTTTGTTTTCACACCAACGCACACAGTGGAAAACCAAGCCAAGGCCAGGCCAGGCAAAAATCATGGTCCATAGAGAATGCCTATTAGCTTTAATTCTGGGACTACAAATCCATCAATTACCCGAACAGTCCCCTATTCAAGGGGTAATTTTATATAAAAGTAATGGTGATTTTTCTTTAGGATAATTTACAGCACCACCCCTTGGAGAATGCTAGTATTATAGGAACACCCCCTCTCTTTCATCAAATTAGACTCAGACCCTCTACCTTCAGTCACTGTTAAATGAAGAGTTAAAATGACCAATATACCCTATTCACTAAGACTTATGTTTTAACCCAGGTAAAAATGTATATAACATTCTTTTGCAAATAGAACCACGGTTTTAAAACTCGGTATCGGTCACAGCTAAAATCGATACGATATGAATTGATATCGGTAAGGATTGGTCAAGGATGGGTTAAGGATTGGAAATCGTGTAGTTTATCGATGAAGGATCGGTAAATTTTTCTTTTTCTTTTTCTTTTTTTTATCTAAAAATACAGGTTCAGGTGCCAGAGGCGTTCAGGCAATCAGGCCTGAACTTTTATTTATTTTTATTTTTTTTGTGAAGATCTAAACTACGGTTTCTCTTCCATTCCCATCAGACAAACACAATAAATTTCTTATTCAAGTTCTCGTGTTTACAGAGAAACCAAAATAAGAAACAAAAAATGAAAAGAAGAAGAAGAAGAAGAAGATAGAATGGATCCATCATCCATGATCATCAAAAAATAGAGACTCCATCTCTGTTACTCGTCAAAGAGAATCTGGTGGGTTTGGGCTGGAAATTCCCATGAAAGAGATCTAAAGATTGAGAGATATAAGTGAAGAAGAGAAGGTGGGGATTTTACAGAGGGAAGCGGTTGGGTAGGGGCAGGGGAGGAGAGAGAAGGGAGGAGAGGGTGGTGGTGTGGGCTTTGGGCTCTGTGGAGAAGAAAAAACAGATTCAATTGGGAATAAGACAGTAGAGAAGAATAAAGCTCCTCCCCTTCTGTTCAGCCGCACGGACAAGGAAGAAGACGACGGAGAGAAAGAGAAAGAGAGAGACCTTCACCTTCTTGTTTGGGCGGCAGCGACGACGGAGGCCGACTTCTTAGCCATATGGGCTTGAAATATAGTAAGAGTATCAAAATGTACATAAGGTAGTAAGGGCATTTTGGTATTTAAAATAAAATATACTAGCTGACATCAGCATGTTAGGTATATTCCTTAACAGTGACGGACGGTAGGGGGTCTGAGTCTAATTTGGTGAAAGCGAGGGGGTGTTCCTATAATACTGGCATTCTCTAGGGGTGGCACCGTAAATTATCCTTTTCTTTAATAACGGTAGTCCCCCTCTAGCCGTAGGGGTTGCAAGGACGATAGGCAGTCCCCTATTCAAGGGGTAATTTTGTATTTTCAAGTATTAGAATTTCTCAATATTGTAATATGCCAGAAACCCTATATATAGGGTTAATCTCGTAAGAAGATGTGAGGGTTGAAGAACGTGGCCACGATTGCATCCACGTTCAACCTGTTGTACGGCTTATGATGAGCACATTTATGTGTGAAATCTAGGGTAGTAAAACATGCATTTTACATATTTAGAATGGAGCTACCTTGGGTTTTACTCTCTTTTTGCAGGTTTTATATTTTCAAGGCCTTAAGGACTATCAGGAGCTATATCTTCAATTTTACACGTAAAGAGGTCCTATTTCTTTCCATGGTTGCGAAGAGGACGAAATTCTGAGCAAGATGGACGTGTTCAATTAAAAGTACACATTCGTTTGGTCACCCATACAAATGATTATTCTTTTTCGGGTCAGAAAAAGAATAATGGATCAGAACTGAACCGAGATGCAGAACCAGCCCGTTTGCAATTGTCCCAGAGGTACAAGGAATACTCCAAATGCCAACCAGGATCGATGGACCACATCCTTAAGTGATTAAAGATTTGTTTTTGGTAACAACAACTACCTAGCTTAGTTGGTGAGCTATGGTGTACAAAATTCCCTTGCTCACCAAGAGGTCTCAAGTTCGAATCTCATGGTTGTTTTTTTTAGAGAATTTGTTGAAGATTTCCTGCTTTTCACTCACTTAAAGCACTAAGGGCATGGAGGGGATTTCCACATCAAATTAGAAGCAAGCAAAATCGTGGAAGCAAGAAGAGAAGAAAAAGAAAAAAAAAAAAGGAAAGCAAAATCGTGGAAGCAAAAAAAGGAAAGAAAAAAAAAGGGAGAAATAGAGATTGTCCAAATCTTCTCTCTCCTCCACATCATCACCAAAGATTGTCCAAATCACACAAAGGAAGAAAAAAAAATCGTCCCTAGGAGAGAGAAAAAAGAAGAAAAATAAATTAGAAAAAAAAAAGGAAAGAAAATAAGCAAAAAATTATAGGAAATTTCTCAAAATTTATTTCTCTCTTCTCTCTCCTCCATCTTAGCACTTTTTGACTCAAAAGATCTCACAATCAATTGTGGGTTTCTCTCTTTTAGGAAAGAGAAAATTGTTACCCTACCTCTCCATTCCCTATAAATACAACTCATGTAAGAGGAGGAGACACAATTCATTCTTCTTCTAGTTTTTTTTAGTTGCTCTCTCTTTAGTTCTAGTTCTTCTCTATTTTTGCTTTAATCACTTTTGTAATAGTTTTTTTATGTCAATTAATGCAAGCACTCTTTTATTTTTATTCAGCCTTTTTATGTTTATGATTTATGCAATTAAGTTGTAATTTTTTAAGTTATGGTTCTAGGCTTAGATCTAGGTGACAAGATCACGAGCCGTGGAGCAATTTTTTTTCAAGTTCAAGCATTGATTCAAGTAAGTAGGCTCCTTCAGTAGTCTTCTCTCCCCCCTCTCATTCCCTCTTTTGACTACCATTTCTTTCTTAATTTAGGATTTTTATTTTCAGTCATTACATTATTGCTATCCCTTTCCCCCAAGGTTCATGGCTAGTGTATGTGTTGGCTTTGCCCCTCCTAACCATAGAACCATCAATTTATTGCTTTTATTTTAATTGTCTCCCTTTCCCTAAAGCCAAGTAGAGAAACCCTTGTTAGAGTGACTCTCTGGTCAAGTAGGGAAGCTCATATTATGATGCATCCCTCGGGCTAAGTAGAGAAACCTACTTGTGAGTCTCTCTCTAGCTTTATCCCCTTTCTTCTACTTTATTTTTATTTTATCATTTTTTCCCTTTATTATTATTTTTTTAATTGCGTGGGTTGTTTATTTTTAGTTATTTATTTATTTAATTTTAATTGCGTGGCTTGCGTCTTTAAATTCTTAGATGACGAATGGTTAGGACGTTATTTTAGATACATATGTTTAAGACAGTAATTAGAATTAGATCACAATCATTAATCGGTTCACTTTCGCATTATTAAAAGAAATAAAAAAATAAAGTGGCTGCTCTCCCTGTGTTCGACCCGTAGCTACACTGATCCGTACACTTGCGGTTACATTTTAAATCTCAAACAATATATCACACCCATGGGCCCATATATATATGTACTATATAATACAATTTGGGTATCAAGAGTATTGAGGTATTTACAGGTATAAACATGTAAGACTTTCACTAAAATGCATAAATTACTTTCTTTAGTTGTGGGTATGTTGTGTAGTGGTTACTGTATCAGATGATCCTAGCAGGTTTTGGGTTAACAAGTGTTAACTCGGTCACCGGTCCTGTTCTGTGAGATCGGGGTGTAACACTTAAACTATTTATGAAGCAAAGTTATGAAAGAATTACAAGGATTCAATTCTTTAAAAAGAGGACAGTTCACTGGATGGTCCACCTAGGAATCCTTACTGTACAGCCCTAATATCAGTCTCATAAAGTTGGATGGAGGCCAAACTATGCCAATAGGTAGGGCCTAGGGTCCCATAATTACATGTCAAGTTTTGACTCAAATAGAGTTGACTACATGGGAAAATAAAATCTTAAAAAACCCACTAAGAAAATGGCTTTTCGGGAAAAGTTGAAAAAAAAAAACCATTGAAAATACAAGGGAAAATGCTAATATATGGGTTGGATAACTTTGGAAAATCTGATTGGATTTTCCCTGAGATATTTCACACAAAGCCAATCCAAACCATGCCCTATATATCTAATAGTCAAAATTGCCTTATCCCCCTACCATGCGGCATAAATAATTGGGCCACATATGAAGGCCTTCTCATGTGGGTGATTGAAAGAAGCTTTGGATCCAAAACTAGCATTATATATCCTAGTTGTTCCTATCATCTATTGATTTGTACATGGCTCGCACTTAATTTCCCCAGAATTAGAGATTGAAATCCCACTAGAGAAAATATTATAGAGTTCTAAACACCAAGATGGATCTGGCTATGTTTTCAAATTCCATAAGATTAAAGGCTAATATATATATATAGAGAGAGAGAGCACTGCAAATGCATATGCATGTTTATCCAATAATTTAGCTGTCTCACAACAATATTTCAGATGAGTGACCTGGTTAAAGTAATCCTTCACCTTTAATTCATAATCAATTCTTAATACTTCAAAAAAAAAAAAAAAAAAAAGAGCACCCAATGCACAAGGGCCCCTCGACTGTAGGGTCTGGGAGGGGGCAAGTGTCATGCCCTGTTCACATAGAATCGGACTGATGATCGGGTTCCCTCCGGGTAACCCAAAACCACCAGAATCATCTGGTATAGTAACCACTGCACAGCAAGCCATAAGTAATCTTGAAATATAATATTCTAGTTTAGCAGAAGTCTTGTCATAAATGATTACCTATAATTTCTCTTATACTCCTAATACCCAAATTGTTGTATATAAAGTATTTACATGTGGGCCCATAGGTATGATATTTACACATGAAATAACAATTTAACTATCGAGAGCACAAAAGGGTAATATACCAAAAGAATAAAAATGAGTACAATAAGTAAAATCTATTACTGTTGCCTTGTAACACAACCCTCACACAGGTAGCCATCACTGTGTTCGAATTCTTCGGGGACCCACGTTTGAGATTTAAAATGTAACCGCAAGCGTACGGATCAGTGTAGCTACGGGTTGAACACAGGGAGAGCAGCCACTTTATTTTTTTATTTCTTTTAATAATGCGAAAGTGAATCGATTAATGGTTGTGATCTAATTCTAATTACCGTCCTAAACATATGTATCTAAAATAAAGTCCTAACCATTCGTCATCTAAGAATTAAAGACGCAATTAAAACTAAATAATTAAATAACTGAAAATAAACAACCCACGCAATTAAAAATAAATAAATAAATAAAGGAAAAAAATGCTGAAATAAAAATAAAGTAAAAGAAAGGGGATAAAGCTAGAGAGAGACTCACAAGTAGGTTTCTCTACTTAGCCCGAGGGATGCATCATAATATGAGCTTCCCTACTTGACCAGAGAGTCACTCTTACAAGGGTTACTCTACTTGGCTTTAGGGAAAAGGAGACAATTAAAATAAAAACAATAAATTGATGGTTCTATGGCTAGGAGGGGCAAAGCCAACACATACACTAGCCATGAACCTTGGGAGAAAGGGATAGCAATAATGTAACGACTGAAAAATAAAAATCCTAAATTAAGAAAGAAAGGGTAGTCAGAAGAGGGAATGAGAGGGCGAAGAGAAGACTACTGAAGGAGCCTACTTACTTGAATCAATGCTTGAACATGAAAAAAAATTGCCCCACGGCTCGTGATCTTGTCACCTAGATCTAAGCCTAGAACTATAACTTAAAAAATTACAACTCAATTGCATAAATCATAAACATAAAAAGGCTGAATAAGAATAAAAGAGTGCTTGCATTAATTGACATAAAAAAACTATTACAAAAGTGATTAAAGCAAAAATAGAGAAGAACTAAAACTAAAGAGTGAGAAAGGGAGAGAGAGAGCAACTAAAAAAAACTAGAAGAAGAATGAATTATCTCCCCTCCTCTTACATGAGTTGTATTTATAGGGAATAGGGAGGTAGGGTAACAAATTTCTCTTTCCTAAAAGGGAGAAACCCACAATTGATTGTGAGATCTTTTGAGTCCAAAAGTGCTAAGGTGGAGGAGAGAGAAGAGAGAAATAAATTTCCTATAATTTTTTTTTGCTTATTTTCTTTCCTTTTTTTTTTCCTAATTTATTTTTCTTCTTTTTCTCTCTCCTAGGGACGATTTTCTTCTTCTTTGTGTGATTTGGACAATATTTGGTGATGATGTGGAGGAGAGAGAAGATTTGGACAATCTTTGTTTCTCCCCTTTTTTTCTCTTTCCTTTTTTTTTCTTCTCTTCTTGCTTCCACGATTTT